>NW_004955465.1:11054442-11208195 GCF_000276665.1 Chinchilla lanigera | reverse complement strand
ATATACACATACACAGTATAAGTTCATTTTCAAAGTTCCTTTATGCAATAATTTTCTGCTTCCGGCTAGACAGTTATTATCATTTTTCTCCTTTATTTGAGTAATATGGTAAAATACACTAATTCAAATTGTTAAAGCATTTTGCATTCCTGGAATCAACTCAATTGGCTAATGTTCTAGTACCTTAATTTTATTATGCTGGCTCTGGTTTACAGAAATTATTTCCTACAAAAGTTCGTAAGTAAAACTAATCTATAATACTTTTTCTATTACTATTCTGATTAACATGAATTGTACTATCAACTCGTACTACCAAAATTTCATAAATAAGATGCAGGCATTCCCTGTTTTTACTTTCCGTGGGGGAACGTAAGACCGGGAGCACATAAGACTGAGATGTGACCAGAGGACACGCTGAGCCACAGATGTATCACTTAGCTCAAGTGACTTAATCATGCTGTTCAGTTCTTCCACATCTTCTACTTTTCTTTTATTTCTAGTGATTGTTAAGCAAAGCTAAAATCTCCAGCTATGACTGTGATCTGTCCGCTTCCCCTATGCTTCTGTGGACTACTTTATATAGAGTGCTGTTAGGCTGGTAAATGCAGAAACACTTAGAGCTGTTAATGCCCCTGGGAATTGAATCCTTCTTTACCTGTATTAGCACTTTTATTGAAAATCTCCATTTTTTCTGATTTTTAAGAAGGCTTTCCAAAAGAAGTTCTCTCTGAGCTAGGAGTTACAGGATAAGAACTGAAAACTCTTCTGAATCCAAAATCTGTATAAGAACAAGTCTCCCACTGTAGCCCTTTCCTCAATGAGAGCAAGAATCACAATGTTGCTCTGGTGTTTACACTGACGTGGTCAGGAAACGTGTTCTAGACCAAAGGGCAAATTCACACTGCTCGAAGCCAAGCACACAATTCTGTTTCCCAGGCTAGTGAGACACGTGGAATCTCTACAAAGGGGTTTTGTCCTGGAGATAGTGTGAAATGCATGGAAGAAACTTGGAGACCTGGAGCTGCAGCAAGCATGCTGTGACAGTGAGGAGAATGGCCTTAGAACCAAGTCAGTGCAACACGACTGCCAGGTTAAAATGATGCAGGAGCTTCTGACCACATCACACTGCTGACCTGGCTCTCTGTCCAGGCTTCCTGCCACGGACAGAGACAAAGTTGAACAAATTTATACATTTCTCATTGTTTTCAAGTTTTTATTTGCTGAGACAGAGTCTATGCTGTCTCAGACAGCATGTCTAGACAGAGTCTAGTTCATGCTGGCCTTGAGCTCACTCTATAACACAGGCCAGCCTCGAATTCTTCATGGTGATCCTTCTGCCTCAGTCTCTCAGGTGCTGCGCTTACAGGTGTGCATCACCAGGCCCAGATGCATTTCTCATTGTTTAGGGGACTTTAAGTTGAGTTTTCTACTCCTTGCAGTGAATGCATACTTTTATCCTACTTCTTGCTTTTTTGTCCTCCCAGACCTTTGTGCATGTTAGGCATGCACTCCATAGCACTTTCTTAAAATATTATATTGAGACAAGGTCTCATTAAATTACTCCGGCGTGGCCTTGCATTTGCAACCCTCCTGCCTCTCAGCCTCTTTGCCCTGGTTTTAAATGCCAAGAAACTGTTAAAGACTAGTTAATTTCTAAAACTGAATTAATCTTTTTAAGAAAAAAAAATTCACCTTTACCTAAAATACTGACATATACATATTATGTGACAATCCAAAATATTTAAAAACTTAAACTTTAAAATATTACCATAAAAATACATACCCATTCTATAACCCTTAAAAATTAACAGTGATCCAGATTCTATTTGAAAATACAGTTTTTATGTCTGGTCATGACAAAGTAGTTGTACAAGGAATTAAGGGAGAAAGAAGAGGAAGTATGTACAGTTAAGATATGCCATGTATATACTCTCAATGAATGTAAACATTATATGTCATAAACATGAGCTAAGAATAACAATAGCAATAAGAAGGGTCTATAAAGGCCAGGAAGGGAGGAATATGGGAAGGGGAAGCCAATAATTTTGTATCTGTACCCACTCCTCAAAATGAATGTAAACTTCACATACTACAAACATGTAGTGATAAAAAAAGAAATAACAGATACAAGTAAATATAACTAAATCCTAGGAAAGCACACATGTACACACATGATACAGACCAGCACAACCCATTTATTTATGTACTTATGTGTTTTTTGGTTCTAGAGAATGAGTCCAGTGCCTTGCACTGAACTACATATATCCCTCCCCCCGACACACCCCAATTTTGAGACATGGTTTTGCTAAGTTGCCCAGACTGGGCTCCAACCTGCAATCACTGTGGTTCAGCCTCATCAGAGTGCTGGGGTTACAGGCATATATTACCAGCCCAGAGCAGAAAGTATTTCATAAAAAAGTCACTAAGATTTTTCTGAGATTTTAATCAAATTAACCAGCATAAAAGTAATTAAAAGCTTAAGATCTTCATGCTTGTTTTGATATATTTATTAATTTTTGTAGTTGGTCTACCAAGTATTTGTTTGCAATAGCTGAATGAAGAAATTATAGAGAAGCACAGCATACATTCCTAATCTAATAAGGTTCCTGCTCAATACAGTAAAATCTCACAGCATATAATTTTGAAAAAATGAGTTAAACACTAAAAAAAAAAATTAGGCTGAATATAATCAAGCAAAAATCTTGATTTTTATAACTATAAATAATCACAAACTAAGATATCTTCGAGATAAGAGATTTCTATTAATGACTATACATTGCTAATGCAGTTAACATTATATAAATCAAGTAAACAGTTGGGCAAATTAAAGTTTACTTTTCTTCCAGTTATATATATAATTTATACAAGGGTAAATATTTTCCCTTCTATAGAATTACTTGAATAATCAAAGTTTACATATTTGATTCATGAATGTTAGTATACATTAGGTCAAATGTTTCAATATGCTAAAGAAAATATTCCAATTTCCATTTTATCCTTCTTTTCTCATTTTTTCTTTTCCCTGCTTCCTTTTTCCCCTCTCCTTTTCATAGTTACCCTTCCTTTTGAGCAATTTTTTCTATTTCACAGTATCTGTTATGCATTTTGGTTCTTATTTATACTCAGCTTTTCACACCAGGGAGACAATGCGATATTTATACATTTGTACTATTTATGTCACTTAAAAGTACGGTCTCAAGATCCACCCATTTAGCTATAAATGTCTCAAGTTTGTCCTTCTTTACAGCTGAAAAGTACTCCATTGTATGAAAAAAACACATCTTTATCCATTCATCAGTTGATAGGCATTTGTGTTATTTCTAAGATTTACTTATTATAAACTTTGCTGCTGTAAACATGGGTAGCATGTATTGCTGTGATATGATGCTTTTAATTCTTTTGGGAAGATACCAAGAATAGCTGGGTCAAATGAGGGCAACTAGTCCTAATTTTTTGAAGAATCTCCACACTGGTTTCTACAGTGGTTGCACCAGTCTACGCTCCCACCAAGAGTGGAGACGGCTTCCTGTTTTTCCACATCCCTGCCAACACCAATTTCTATAAGGAAACACATAAATGTGCTCATTCAAAATTCAGAATATTATATTCATGAAAACATCAAAATGCCAAAAGAATACATTCATTTCTCAGGAAAAATGAGGCGCTACAAACCTCCATTCTAATGTGTCGGGAAGCAGATATTTCATTCTTTGCCAACATAACCTGTGCACAAGTTTCAACAAAAAACCACCAGCAATCATTAGAAAGTGAGGACCTAAAGGACTCGCTTTCAAAGAAAGAAAATGCCCCCCTAATTGCTCAAATACAGCAACTATAAAACCTGGGTGACACCAAAAAGCAAATAACAAAAAAAACCTACTACCTAGGGGCATTTGAGAATATACCAAGAGCAGGGGGATTCTGGAGGGAAGCTGTTACTTCAACTAAGGATAGAGGAATAACTGTAGGTGAATTCTGAAGTGTGCAGTTGAACCGCCCAATTAACTTTTTGTAGCAACAAAAGCAAAACCCTCAACACTGTAGAGAGGAATTCACAAACAAATCCATTCTCAAAAGACAAGACACTCGAAAAAGATTGATCTTGAGATGACCCAGATGCTGAAATCAGCACACGTTTCTTTTTAAATTTCAGAAAACTTTTTGTATATTGCTTTATGTACAATGTTAACTTTTAGAAGGTCAGTAAAGTTAACAAAACAATAAAAAATACAGAAATCTCTTTACAAAGGGAGCAAATGCCCAATTGGACAGATACTGGGAATGCCCACAGTTCAGCTTTACTGAGAGTAAAGAAACAAACGTTTGATCTTAATACACCCTCCCCGCCAAGAAAGGTTTGGAATCTATACTGGAACAGTGCAATGACTACACTCTTATTTGAACACAACTGATTTCTGCTACACCTGTCTGTTTGTCTAATATTAGCAGCTGTAAACAGAACAGTGCCATGAGTATTGGGAACAATCCTTACATTGTTACAGGGCTGGGCACAGCACTTCACTTCTCTGAACACCACAGGCTCTCTGAGTGCCTGGGCTTCCTCCACTTTGGCAAAGCCTTTTTTTATACTGAAGGTCTTGCAAATATCCTCAGGAGTTTTCCTCTTGAGCATACTGGCAACAGTCTCACTTCTTACATCAAGGAAACCTTTGATGTCTAAGTAGTTTATAGTCAGAGTAAGTTCAAAAAGTATCCCTTGGTCAATTTTCAGGAATCCTTGGTTCCAAACAAGGATACTGTTCGCTTTTCTTTGTTCTCATTGTCCTCAGGAGGAGTAGGGTTGTCCTTGTGGTGGGTACACCACTGAATGAGCTGTGAAAATACTGCTGTGTGCACCCTCGGTATAGAAGCTGGTCACTGCTGTCTTCATCATCCTTTGTCAAATCTTCCAGTGTGGTCCTCACCATCCCAGACTGTTTGGCAATTTCTACGCCAACCTTAAATACTATCCCTCCCTTAGAACCAAGGTACAGTATCGGTCTCAAGGAGACGGGCAGGGTGAGGCTGACGGGTGGGGCTGCGTCACACAAGAATAGAAAGGTGGAAGACAAAGTCACTGTCCATGCAGGGACTTTCAGACAGCTACTGTAACTCTGATCAGGGATATACAGGAAAATATGCTTGTAATGAATAAAAAATATTGCCACAGAAACAAAATGTTGTAAAAGCAGATAAAATTTCCAGAACTCCGAAACACCATGTTGAAATACAATGGGCTTTGTTAAACAGCCAATGGGCACAGCAGCAAGTTGTTGGTGATAACTACTGGTGACAGAAATTGGTGACGGATGAAAGATCCAGTAAAATAGAAGAGCAACAAAAATTATGGAATGTAAGGGATGGAGTGAAAAATTATTGTGCAAAATGAGATCTTAGGGATCTGTGGAACAATATTAAAGCATTCCTATAATTTGGTTCCCAGAGAGAATGAATAAAGAATGCAGAAGAACAAACAAGTTTCCCCAATAGATTAAAATTACTAAAATAAAAGTCAGCAAATTCTAAGCAGGATAAATACCAAAAGTGCCACACCTAGCGCCACACACATTCGTTAAAGTGACTGAAAACTAATGGTAAGGATGATTTCCTGTCACCAGTCCACTGTTTACTGGATGACACTCACAGTCTTCCGACATGCCGTCATGTCTGGACGAGATGCTGCTGGCATTTGCATTTCACAGAGTCTTGCCTGAAGGGTGTCAGCTACTTTGTCTCTTCCTCAACCTCTCCTTCCTCAGCCTCCCAGGTAGCACTGTTAGTATGTGAGGACTAACTTGCCAGTGCACCGGGAACTTTGAACTTAGATCTCCCTCCTCTTGTATGTTTCCTGTCACTTTATTGTAAAAGAACCCACTCTGAGGATTATACACATGTGTGAATTAAAAATTACGTCAGTCAGTATAATATAGTGGTGATTAGGCTAAGTTTTAAAGATAGAAGTGTTGCAATCTTAATTTTCTTCCTACCTGCTCCAAAAAAATCAACTAGCCCTTATTTTATGTACCACACAGAAAGAAAAAGTCTTGTCAAGTGAACCAAAAGATTCTAGTACCTGTATAGCACCTCCTGATTTTAGAGCTACATTTAGAATATATTAGATAAGTATGTATTTGGTAGTTTTCCCTTAGCTACAGTTTTAGGAATTAACTAAGGTCTAAAACATGAAATAGAAAGTTCCAAAATAAATAATTCATAAGTATTAAGTTCCACACTGTTCTGAGTGGCACAATGGAATCTCACCCTACCCTCTCCATCCCTTTAAATGTGACCTCTCTCTCTATTCAGAGTAATACGCTGCCCATTTTTTAGTCACCCAGTGGCACCTCAGTTACCAGATTTACTTCGGAGTGGCCTCCTGCTGTGTCAGAATGTCTGCATTGTTCACCTCACTTTGTCTCACCATGTGGGCACTGTATCATCTAATCACAAGAAGAGTACAGTATAACATGCTATTTGAGAAAACTTTACATAGCTTTCACTATAGTATGTTGTTATGGTTCTATTTTTTTATTGTTGTTAATCTCACCTTGTGCCTAATTTATAAATTAAATGTTACCGTTAGTATGTATATACAGGAAAAACAGAACCTACATAGGGTAACCATACCTGCCTGAGTCCAAATCTCCAGCTTTGGAATGCATGTAGAACTATGTGAACCAATAAACTTCATTTGGGTTACTTATACTTTTCCACCAATACTCTCTCCATTACACCCACAGTCTGAACTCAGGGATAAGAGGCTGACTGATACACCCAAGAGTATTCTGATGTTTTATCTTCATTACATGTAAAAGAATTATCTGTCCACTTAGGATTGCTGAGGAAGGGAATTTCTTTCTGCATAAATGTTAGCACTACAACCAAATTTTAATACCTGGTGAGATGACTGAAATATACCAGCTCCTGGCAAGAAGAAGGAAGTGAAACAAAAAGCTCTTTAATGAAACAACATCAGCATCTTTGCCAAACTTCTGCCTCAGAGACAAATACTGAAATGATGTATTGTGTAATACCCTCCCAGGCTAGGGTTCTTGCTTCTGAAAGACACTGTCCTATCCCTAACCTTAGCCACAACACGTGGCTGATTGCAATAACGTGTATGCCTCCTTAGCCACTGCTGAGCCTCAGCAGGGGAGGGGGGACCTTGTGACAGTATCCCCTATGGTGTCTGTATCTCAGTCAGGGCCAGAGGAGAAACTCAACCAAAAAGCATCCCTATGTTCTATAAACAGTTACTCATAAAAACTCTAAAAAAGTAAATGCTAAGTGAATGAATGAATGAACATACAAATTCACACTTCATACTCAATGTTTTATAGTTTTTTAAATAAAACCTAATCACAGCCACAACTTCCTTTCTGATACATCTCTATAAAACTTCACTAACCTAATCCCAGGAAAGCTGAATTACTTGTTTTTCTGTATTACCTAGTTTTTCCAAGAAATTGAGAATTACACTAACACCTGCTCCCAAAATCATAGTTTTTTTGTTTGTTTGTTTGTTTTTTTGTTTTTCTCCGGTACCGGGAACCGAACTCATGACCTTGCGCTTGCCAGGCAGGCACTTTGCCGCTGAGCTAAATCCCCAGCCCCCCAAAATCATAGTTATCCCGTGAAACACAAATTAAATTACATCTCTTCCATTAAAACTTGCCTGATTCCCTCAAATAAAAGGTGATACTTTAATTATCTGCTGTAGTCAAACTAAAGGAACCAGTATGGGCAGATACAGAAAAATACTTCGTTGGGCTGCTCTTACGTCTCAGAGTGGTAAGAGATCAGCATCTGGCCCAAGCCATACTGTCCAAGAGCACCTGCTGCAGTAAGAGAAATATTGTGCCACTGCTGTCCAATAGCCACACATGATTAATTAGGACGTGAAATGCAGTAGCACATCTAGGGAACCAGATTTTAAATTTCTTTTACATTTAATTAATTAAAACCTACGTGTAAACAGTCACACATAGATAGCTGCCATACTAGGCAGCACAAGTCTAGAGGCTCACTGGGGTCTAGCTCAGAACACTTTCTTTAGCCTCACCCTACTGGATCACTGTATAGATATATCGGATCAATCATTTCAGTAGTAGAAAGCTAGAATGAAAGGCTAGTAAGTTAGCAGAAACAACCCTGAAGGGCTAGTCCCCCAGTCAATGTATAGCACAGTTAATGAAAAGAGTGTGGAAGTGTGTTACATAATGATGATTCTGTGAGTGACGGCCCACGGCACGTACACGTTGGTGAGCCCCACTGACATGGACTGACTCCGTCTGTGTGAGCACACTCTACGATGTTTGCACAAGAAAACTGCCCAGCAACACATTTCTCAGAACACATCCCCATTGTTAATGGGCTATGACTCTATGAAGATAATGAAACACCAAGCCAAAAACACAAACACAAGAAGTGTCACGAGTTTAGGGTGATGTGGGTGCATACGCACAGAAATAAAAGCAGCAAAATGAAAACAAAACAGACTTTAATTAACTGAAGCTCAACATGTCAGCAGTATGACACTGACTGTTCTAACAGCCTAATGGCATCATAGCTATATATAGACAGAAGCTGTTTCCAAAGTGAGGGAGTGCGGCCACTCCACGCTGAGCAAGCTGGTGGTGGCACCTGGATTATGGACTGAGTCAGGGAACCATGCCAAGTGCAAGGGCTGATCTGACTGAAGTTTGCTTCAAGATCAGGGATGAGAAATCAGGATGGTACTTGTGGGCACAAAATCCCACCTGAGAAGACTGGTGAAAAGCTCAAGGAAATTTAACTTGGGATAATGGGGAGTAATAATCTTTACCATATCATACCTATCCTGATACAATAGGAAAAAGTGCAAGTAGAAGAGAGATTTAAATTTTTTTCATATTCCGGAGGTGAAAGTTGAGGTAAGCCGACTATGAATACAGGAAGTACTTTCAAATAAAGCTATCTGAAGGTGGAAAGAAATGTTCTTGAATATTTTAAGATTCTGTACCACCACACTGAGGGCCACTGGGAAGGCATGTGGAGGACAGGAGCAGGGCATGGACAGGAAGCCATCAAAGTCTAAGCTTGGAAGAGCAAGCTGCAATTGAAAGTACACTCTGTTTTTTATAACTGTTGTATAAATCAAAGGTGTACCTGGGAAGCAGAGCTAGATCTTCCAACCCTCAATCCATCTTGTCCATTTTTAGTGTCCACTAGAAGAGAGGCATTCACATATTTCAAAGCTGTTTTAGTTTCTGGACTTCAATCCAACTGCTCAAAGTGATGTCCATTAAATATGTCTTCATGTCCAGAATTTCTTTATGAATTCAACAGAGAGCTACACATATTTGAAAATACATTAATTTACCAGAACAATTTTCTTCAAATTTCACTGAAGCAGGCTGACAATATGATCTTTAGAATAATTATAAAATGTTTCAGTTTTATAGTATTACCATCCTCTTTTGAATGATAAGGTCTTAAAATTTACTCTTTTTATAAAAACATAGTATGTGTGCACCTTTAAGGAGTACATTATGGTCATTCAATACACATGTACAATGTGTAATAATCAAATGTGGGTAATCAGCGTCTCTCTCTCTTCAAACATTTCTATGTGCCAAGACTTTTTATACTCTTCTTGGCATTCTGAAAAATATCATAGGTTGTTTTAACCACTAGTGGCCCCATTGTGTTTCAGAAATAGAAGTCTTTCCTTTACTCTGTGGGCTGGTGGCCTTATTGAACTTCATTCCACCTCTTCCCCCTGCTCTCCTAGTCTCTAGCAACGATTCCATTCCATTCTTCTTCAAGATTAACCTATCACTTCCCACAAAGGAGTAAGAACCATTGTTTTATCTGTCTCCCTGTGTCTGGTTGATTTTATTTAACGTAACGACCTACAGTTCCATCAATGTGCAGCAAATGATAGGATTTCTTTCTTTTTCATGGTTAAATAGTATCACATTGTAGGGGCTGGGGATTCAGCTCAGCGGCACAGTGCCTGCCTGGCAAGCACAAGGTTGTGAGTTTGATTCCCAGTACCAGAAAAAAAAAAACCAAAACCAAAAAAAATAAAAAAATAAACAAAAATAATATCACATTGTATAAATATAGCAAATTTTTCTTACCAATTGATTTACTAAAATGCATCTGGACTGGTTCCTTATTTTAGCTTCTGTGAATAGTGCTGCAATAAAAATGGGAGTCCAAGTGCTTTTCTGGTATAATGCTTTTTATTTATTTTGGATATATAGCCAGTAGTCGAATGGCTAGGTCATATGGTAATTCTATTTTTAGTTTTTTGAGGAATCTCCATGTATTTTCTATAGAGGTATGAATTTGCATTCCTACCAAGAGTATATGAGAGTTTCTTGTCTCTTCATGCTCACTAGCATATTACTTTTTGTCTTTTTGACCACAGCCATTCTAACTTGGGTGAGATACTGTCTAATTGGGTTTTGATTTGCATTACTTTCATAAGTGAAATTGAGCATATTTTCATGTACTTGATTTGTATGTGTTCTTTTGAAACTGTTTTCTTCTTTAACCCTTTTTTTTTTTTTTTTTTTTTTTTTTGTTTTTGGTTTTTCTCTGGTACCAGGAACTGAACTCACGACCTTGCGCTTGCCAGGCAGGCGCTTTTGCCGCTGAGCTAAATCCCCAGCCCTCTTTAACCCATTTTTAAATGAATTTTTTTAGTATTTTTTTAGTTTTTTGAGTTTCTTATATACTCTGGATATCAAACCATTCTGAAAGTTGTTTCTTAATTCTGTGATTTATTTCCTTTGCTGTCCAAAAGATTCTTGGTTTGATATAATCCCACTTGTCCACTTTTAGTTTTGTTGCCCATGCCTTTGGAGTTCTATCTAAATAGTCATTTCCTACCCAAGGCCTTGAAGTGTTTCCCTTATGTTTAGTTTAGTTTTGTTCTGTTTGGTAGTAATCCCATAGTTTCAGGTTTTAATATTTAAGTCTTTGATCCATTTTCAATTGATTTTTGTACAGTTGGAAGGGATCTAGTTTCATTCTTCAGCAAAGCATATACAATTTTGCTAGCACCATTTATTGAAGAAGCTAGCTGTCCTCCACTTAAATAAAACAAAATGAAGCTCATTTCTATGTTCCGTGAAAACATAAAACTCCTCTTCCATTCACTTAAACAACATGTCTTGAGCACTGACGATGGCCTCTGCCATGCTAAGTCCCACTCTAGTATATCCACCATTCCAGGAGGTGCTACAGACAAAAGTCTCTGCCTTACTGGATCCTGTATGTTAGTGGAGAGGAAGAACAATAAATGAGATAAATAAATAAACTGTACAGAGTGCGTTAGGTTGTGGTAAGTGCTATGGAAAAAGGGACTTGAGAAGACGAGCTCCTCACTGAGAAGACGACGTCTGGAAAAGACTAATGGAAAGAAACCTCTGAAGGCCTCCGGTGCAGAAGCCTTGAGGCAAGAGATGGCTGGCCTGTCCCCAATAGGAAGAAGAAAAATACGGCTGTAAGTGGGGCGGAGGGAGAAGATGCACAAAGTAAGGGTGCAGCAGCTGGGTCCTACAGACCCCTGCAGAACTAACCAACTTGTTGTTCACTTCTCTTCCCACCCACCCTCACTCACACACATCCATAAACTTGAGCTTCAAGTCTCGGGGATGAGAGGCCATGGAATAAGCATTCCTTGAGGTACTTTGGGAAAAACTTTTTTTTTTCCCCCGTAGACTTATTGTTTCCTGCAAAAGTCTAACCTCAAATGTGGTATGCTACTCTGGAGAATGAAAGTGACTTTACACATTGATCAATGTTAATGATCCTAAGCGGTTAACATGCCACTTTATTAGAAACTACCTGCCTCTGCTGGGATCATTACTACAAACACTCGGCCAGTCCTAAATATAATAATAGGAATGACAAGAAAGAGGAAGAACTATGTGTGTTGATTTAAATTCTATCTCATCAGTCATGCTTTATCTATACAATAAAGTAAAAGCTTTCGGTTTCTATAGTTATGAATTTTGACATTAAAACCTGAAATCCTAAGCCACTGCAAGGTAGTTGGCTTTTACTTCCTAGTGCTAAGAATTTGGCAGCTGAATAAATTTGAGAGCTATATGTTAACCATTCACGCAATATTTGCTTGACCACAATTATGCATAAATCAGCATAAGAAACCAGAGAAGCCCTGCCACCAACAGCCCTGGAGCAATTTATCACTTGTGGTCATAGGTGGGGAAGCTTCCAAGGGGCCAAAGAGGAGCATCTTCCCCATGCCCTGGAGGTGGCACCCAGGGAGATCTGCAAGGTGTATGGGTCACCCCTGCCCTTCAGTAAATATATCATCACCCCTCAGCAACCATGGGGGATGGATTCCAGAAGCCCCTGGATAACAAAACCCTTGAATCTTCAAGTCCCTTGTATAAAATGTAATTTTTGCAAACAACCTTCCCACATCTTCTTGTGATTAAAAAAATATAACAAATGCAGAAAGTTTTAAAAATTATTACAGTAAAAGACACATCACCATTTGTCTCCTACTCACATCAGACACCCTTATCCCATCATTCCTGCCACTTCCTGAAGCAGTCTGAAAGTCCTCTTTTGTGGCTTTATGCAGATCAAAAATACAGTGAATACTGCTGCCAAGTACCATCCACCAGGAAGGCAAGCCTTCACCACAGCAACTTCTGGCTCTTCTCCAAAGTCAAAGTAACCAGAGAAAAGAACATTCTCAATCAATTCAAGACATCAAGACAGCCATAATAACAAAAATAAAAATACCCAGGAAGGAGGACTTTCAGAACTGCCTGAGAAGGTGGCAAGAATGATGGGATAAGAGTGTTCAAAGCAAGAAGGAGTATTTTATGAAAGATTCATAGCAATGTCTTTTACTATAATAAGTTATTTAAATTTAAACATCTACTATATTTTTTGATCATACCTCATTCCTTAAATCATCTCTAGATGGTGTATAATACCTAATACAAAGTAAATGCTACATCAATAATTGCTGTATGTGTTACTTAGAGAGAACGACAAAGAGCTTGTACATGTTTAATACACATGCAACTGATTTCTTTCAAATATGTTCCATCCTCAGTTGAATCTACAGATGCAAACCTCAAAAATACAGGGGACCAAATGTATCTATACTATAGGAAATTTGATAGAATTATACAAGTAGACCTAGTTCAATAACAAAATTATAAATATATTAAGTATTATTCTAAATTGCTGACCTAGAATGTTTGCTGCTTAGTATGAAAATTATTAATAACTGTATTACTATACACTTAAGATCACCTGGACAGACATACATATTTATGAAGATCCTAAGAACTATAATAAATACATTATCACTTCACACTGAAACAAGAAAAAAAAATCTTCTTGCACCAGGCATGGTAGCATAAATTGGTAACCCCATCACAGGGAAGGCTGAGGCCAGAGGATGGTAAGAAGTTCAGGAGCAGCCGGGGCTATGTAGCAAGTTCAAGACCAGCCTAGACTATACAGCTAGACCTTGTCTCAAAATTAAAAAAGCAAAAGCAATCAACAAACAAATCCTCTTGCTTTAGTGACTATATGCATTATCTGCATTCAAAATATGTGACTAGTAAAAATTTAAGACCAATAATTTTTCCTTTATTTCCTTAAAAAGGGCAAAAATCAAGTGCCAGAAATAACAATTTTCTCTGTTAATAATCCAAATCACTAAGTTTTAAATGGCAATGCTTTGATTTCACCTTAAAAACAAGCTAATAACATTATTCAAAGACCTATGACCAGACTATGAGTCATCATACAAAGATCAACTGGCAACATATAACAGGATGGAGTTTTAAAATTCCCTGCAGGTCTGTCAATTGGGGAAAACTAATCAATCTTTATAAGCCTTGGTTCAGTTACCTGTAAATGAGGATCTGGATAGTGCCTTTTCACAAGTAGGGGTTAGAGATGTCATTAGCAAAGCACTTGGCTCTCAATAATTGCAGTGTGTGTGTGTGTGTGTGTGTGTGTGTGTGTGTGTTGGTACCAGGGTTTGAATCCAGGACTCCATGCATGCTAGGCAAGTACTCTACCACTGCTGCACATATTATTATTGCCAGTTTGCTTTACAATTTATTTTTAATCAGATATTATAAACATGGCAATGGCCTTAATGAGCCAGGGATACAACTTGTGACATCCAAGACTGGGAAGTCAGATATTCTATCTATCTGCATCATAGCTACCTCCCCTACACGTGATATACTGCATGGAATTTACAAGATAGGGAATAGATATCTTTTTGTTAGGAGGAAGAAAAGAGGATAAATCACTACCCCTGTGAAATATTTTAATATACCTCAAAATTGAGATTAGCCTAAATGTTTCATCACTTCCTGTGGTTACACATATTAATAATACCCAATAAGCAAAAGAAAGATCTTTGATTTCTTAAATTCATTTACCTGGTATAGTAGTTGATTGATTATGTCAACTCGAGAAGTTTAGAAGCATAACTAAACTTGGTCAGCAACTGGCTCAGCAATTCTACACCCTAGGGTGTAGAGGAGCCGCCCTAGGGTGGATCATCACCTAGATAATATAGAAGGGAAATGAGGAAGGAGAGAGGAACTTTCATTCCTTTTGGAGGAACTCCAGTCTTCACCTTCAGCTTGGACTTTGCCTCCTGGCTTCTAGCACAGACTCTTCGGCTTCCACCTTCAATCCTTCAGCCTTCCATCGCAGACTCATAGGCCTCCTGGTACGGACTTGCAGAGAGCTCTGCAGTGAACTCCAGACCCTGGACTGATTCCTTTGGTCTTCAGTGTGCAGACACCCTCTGCACGCTTGCTCATACAACTCTCTGGCTGACCATCAAAAGCCAATCTTGTAATTTATTATACATTTGTACATCTTGTGTTATATCTGTTTCTCAAGTAAAACCCTGACTGATACACCTGGAGTAGTGGAGGTTTGTTGTATCTTTTTAACTTGCAAATAAATACAACTCAAAACATTCATTCCATTCTTAAAAGGACAAGACATCAAAAAGCACAAAATTCACCATTATAAACTCAATGGTTATGCTTCTTATAATGGGAGACTTCATAAAATCAAACAAAAAGAAACACAATAAATGCGATGTATAATGTTAATACTAAAATCAAACTATGACAGTATGAATATATAAAATGCTTAAGAAAGTGTCAACATTGTAGTGAAGAACTTTATGAGGCCCATCCTTGCAAGCATGCTCCAAGCTCAGTAAAGGAAGTAGATGCCACAATGGCTGTCTGAAACACACAAGTCACAACACAATTTAGCAGGAACAAAGCACTGTGGAACCCAATGTCTCAGCAGCCCTAAATAACATCCCACCTGTCATTATGTCAAACCATTTGCCCCGCTTCCACAACAGGACAAAAGTCACTTTTGTTGCATGGCAAATGTGCTGAGAGTACAAGCCGGGAAAAGCTGTTTGAAGGTTAGAAATATCCCAAGCAGTTCAAAAGAACAGCAATAAATAAATCTTGTTAATGCCTAACATTACTGGTAAAAATATGAATTAACAATGTTAGTACAGCCACATACCCAGATGACAGGCAAACTGAGTTATATAAATAGGTGACTTATAAATAAAGGTATCAAGAATGAATAATTAATTACAGACTACATGGAAAAGATTTCTCACAAATTCAAAACATCAACAGATGGCACCTAATAAAATAGTTTTAAATACAAAGAACAGAAAACACATTTTCCGCCACCTGAAGAGTAGATACTGTCATAAATTATGTTTTCATATAACGTAAGATATGAAAGGCAATTCTGCCTTTGCAAACTGCTTTAGTGTTCTAGAATTTAAAAATTTAACTTATCAGTTTGTAAACATAATTATACGCATGTAATTAGTATGGTATTTTTCAGTGTGTTGAAATTTAGTAAATGTACACCGGAAATGAGAATAAGAAATAACAAGGCTAAGAAAGGGCTTAAAAGTCACCTCACGGAGGGGAGCAAAAGGAGGAACAGTAGAGGGAAACAAAGGCAAAACACCTTCTAACCCTTCACTCACCCTTGACACAGCTTGTCTTTGCTGACCTGTCCCGCTGTTTTCCTCTCTGGAGCTGGCTGACAGACTCTGCGTCCATGTGAAGAGAAAGCCTGATTCGCCCATGCCTAGGAGCCCACACTTCCCTTCCTTTGCCCAATTCCCAATTTCTCCCTCCCTTATTCCTGCCCATACCCCATTTTCACCCCATTCTGGCCCAGTCACTGGGGCTAACGTCCTGACACTGAAGTGGAGGTGTGGGCTGATCCATAAAAACGGCACAGGGAGAAAGAAAGAGGTGGTCCTGCCTCACTAGCTTTCAGAAGAGTGAGGCTGACTTCATTCCAGCTGATTCTCTGAAAGGGCGCAACCCTCCTCAGCACTTGGCCTGCTACTGCTCTTTCAGGGAAAGGGGGGGGTCACCATTGTAAGTATTTCTCTGTATTCTTATAAGTTTCATAATAACCCAGTGAGGTAAGTACGTACATGAGAGTCACCCGGGAGCAGTGTTTCCTCACTCTTGCTCACACTAGAAAGACGTGCCCTTGTTCCAGAACTCCCTCACCCAAACAACAGAGAAGACTTCCTCCAGACTAAGACAAAGATTCCAGTGGCTTGCTATGTTCCCTGTCCACATATGTCCCACTCACATTCCAGATGTTAACTGAGTGAAAACCAGAATTACAACCCTCAACTTCTCAACTGCCCCAATCAAATGTCTATAAGAGCCAAATTAGAAATTTCTAGGTTTTAGTGTACAGAGAATAATGGCCACCTTCATTTATTTTTTCTATGTAAGTTTGTAGGCTTCTTATTCCATGAGGTGAACTCAACTAAGAAAGCTTACGGATACATTTACTCCATCAGCAGAAAGGTGACAAGGGTCAGGCCTCAGGGAGGCACTCCATAATTCCCTTCCCTAAATCCATCTGCCCTAATAAGAGTGAATTTCTTCAGGACAAAAACGATGTTGTGCACATTCGTATAAGTGACACACTGAAACACATTCATATGAAAACAGCTACCTCATACTTAACAGAAGCTCGGTAAGTGCAAATGAGTGAAAGAGCAACAAAGTAAATACGAGATGCAGACGTTGTGCTAGCTCCATCTGTAAAAAAAAGAAGCATTAATTATTCCTCAACAATTAAACCAAAGTCTGAAAACACTATGTAAAACAAGAGCATACAGCACACTTCACATTTTAAAAGAATTAAAATTCTAAAGCCTTGGGGCTGGGGATTTAGCTCAGCGGCAAAAGCGCCTGCCTGGCAAGCGCAAGGTCGTGAGTTCGGTTCCCGGTACCGGAGAAAAACCAAAAAAATAAAAAAAAATAAAATAAAATAAAATTCTAAAGCCTTAAACCATAAATTGCCACTCAGCCACATGCACGGCCATACTTAAAATTTCTCAGAGCTAAATAAAGGCCTAATGATGATAAAGACTGATACAAAGACAGTCCAATGGAAAGCTCTTCATGTTTCCTACTTCTAATGTGATACTGAGTAGTGCACATGACACAGCCTCGTCTCATTTTCACCTCTAAAAGGTAGACACTACCACAAGACCATGAAGAAAAAACAGGTATAAATAATGGCAAATCCTGCTCTTACGTGTACAAGAACACTCGGTGATGAAGAAATCAACTCATGAGTGAGAAGGTTCATGCCAGGGGTGAGTGTACGTGCACATGTGTCTGCATGCGCTCAGACATGGATTCATTCCACGTTTCAGACATTCGAGTTTTCTTTCACATAACAAAGAAACGCTCGTCATATAAAATGACACTATAGATTTGTTATTTTAAATTAGGAATAATTTATTTATTTTAAAGGTGAATTATTTTGTTTCTGCAATTTAAGTCCCTTAAAAGATTCAAAATCTAAAGAATCAGGGAGAAGTCTCTTCTACTCCAAGTACTCAATACCATAGCTCTTGAAGGTTTCAAACCATTCCTGAGAATTCATTTGAAGAAATGTAAGGTATCTACAGAGTTCCAGAGTGTCCAAGGGCACTCAACCATTCTTCAAAAATAGAACCAATCAAAAATAGGAGTAATATCACTCCAAAATTTGCTGAAAGTTCCAGTCCTCTAAGATATTAGGAGTGTGACCTGTAAGTTCTAGTTTTGTAGCAGCAGGGAGTAGATTGTAGGAATTATGGTTTTGTTTTTGAGTGACCGATTTCTGCAAACTGGGGTTTCAGGGCAGGTACTGGAAGTCATCCAAAATCAATCTTCTTTCAATTTCATCATTTTAGGAGAAGCAGTAGATCCTTCACACTGCATGGAACAAAATCAATAAATGCCAAGAACAACAGGCATTGCTCTTTCAAGATCATTTCATCTGGATGTAGCAGAGGCAAACACAATGAAGTATCTGTATGCTGCTAGAATAATAACATTTTCACTTTGTTATTCACTGTCTCTAATCTGAACTCTATCTTCCTTTCCATATGTCATTTCAATATCTGAAATCATTATAGCTGGTAAAATCATAAACACATCTGTGAATTACTATCTGTTTAAATAAGATGAGTGTGTGACTTTTCTCTATCCCAGGTTCAGATAGTCTGAATTAATATACTGCTTTCCTTTTGCATACATTCTTTCTATCCATCTGCGGTTCGATGACCCTTCCCTAGAAACACCAACTAACAGTTTTGTTTTCAACATTAGAATGTTTAGATTAGACAGTCAGTGCTCCGGGAAAATTAATACAGCCCCCACTTGCCACGACTCCTGCTAACTTGTTCAGTGTCACCATGCAACTCAGTAATGGTGCTGGGCCAGGGAGCCACCTTCTCTAAACATATCTAGTTACTCTTCATCATCAGAGCATCTGCAAGGAAAGTGCTTCAGCCTGCACACAGGAGAAGTCATGACAAATGCATGGGAAAGAAGCCTACTCAGTGCTGAGAACTGGGTACTGTGCTTAGATGGCTCCTTTTTAACTGCTGTTTGTCAAATGGTGCTTCAGAGTTCAAACCTATGAATGTTCAGTAAATACAATTTTCAAATACCACCTTCAGTAAGTAAACTGAGAAATAATTCTACTGGAAACACTGAAACCACCCTTCCATCAGAAACCCTTCATAACTTCCCCATATGTGCATATTCATTTTATATGAATGACCAAGGATCTGTTTGATCTTCACTTTCTTGTTTTTCTCTTGCCAAACTAGAATGTGCTCTCACGATGGGATAGTATCTTTTGTTTATTACATACTATGCACATCGTTTCTTAAATGGGAGTAAATTCTACAGAGAAAGCTCTGGAAAACAGTGAGAAAGTGAAGGTGGGCTTTAGTGTCACAGAGCTAGGTTAGAATGCCGCTACACCACACTCTAATACTAGTGATATTTAACTACTTGGGGGCTACAAAATGGTAATTTTATATGGCTCTAACAAATAACTAAAAGAATCCTTAATGTTATGTAGAATTGAGATAATATCCCCCTACATAACAGGGTAATACAGTAGTCTCACAAAAACTATTTCAATATCCGTATTAAGGCACTGCTTATAAAATGTTAGTCATACAGGACATCAGAGTCTCAGTGAGAAACCCAAATACTATTTTTTAAGCTTCTGAAGGAAGAAAATGATAACGGTAAAATTAAGACTTCTGTGGAACATAAAAATAAAAATTGAGGGCTGATGAATATCCCCTAGGACCTCCACAAAGGCTGCACCTGGCTACAGGCGCAGTGTGCATACCAGAGAAGCTCTGCCCAGGTGACAGCTCTGTGCTCTCTCCATGCAGTGGGGCACATGGCTCCATCCTTTCCCTGAGATGCCCAGAGGACAGAGGAAGGACCACAGGAGAGCTACAAAGACCACCTCCTGCCTGGGGGGCTTACAGCCTTCCCTTCACCTAATCTTTTGGACACAGTGGGCTCTGCAGCTCTTAGGCCTCTGATCATGGCAGCCCTAAGGACTTGCCTTTTAGCCTTAAGACCAACCACACTCCCGAAAGGCACATGGGCAGTCCTCACTGCCAGGATGTATGCACTGCTCTCCAGGGACTCCCAACAGTTTGCAACGGAACTAGGGCCCCCCACTTCTCTTTTCCAGAGGATCTTCACTATGAAACACTCCCATCACTTCCGCCTGTTCCACTGCTGGCCTTGGAAGTCCAGAATTGATCAGCTTATTGCAGAGACCTTCCCTCTCCCACCCCTAAGGAAAATGGTATCTGTGTATCTACAAAGGTAGGCTGCCTAGGACCACCCACTGCAGAAGGGCCTGACTCAGGAGCTACAGTTGAACAGACTGTAGTGTAACTAACCCAAACCCAACATCCAGCTCAACCTCACCACCAACACAAATTTAGGAGATCTGGCCACAAAAGGAAACAACCTCACTGTCTTATATGATGGAAAACCATTTCTACTGCCCACGCCGCTACCTATGAAGAAATTTACAGGCATAGCGATGACATTCAACATGAAAAAAAGTAATGAGGTCAAAAGACACATGGTACAATATGTGTTCCCAACTTCACGCTACTCACATAGAGAGAGAGAAAACCTATGTAATTTCTAAGAACCTTTCAAATTGATCAGCATTAATCATACGTTCATCCTTTAGCCACTTCCCTCATGTACTTCAAGTACTTTTTCAACATCAGGGAAAGTGAGACAGCACAACTGTAAATGCTACCTGCCTCTATCCTTTCCTGATCCATATGCCATCCTACTTCTGCCTTCCAAGTTCAGGTGACTTCAGCTTGACTGACGGACTGCCACCATGGGGCAGGTCCGCAGAACATGACATGAAATTGAGTGCCACTGCTGGCAGGGGTGGCTGCATGGGCTGACAAGATGGCCATTCATCTGCCAATCCTCCCCACTGACTCTCAGGGCACAGGCTCTGGCATCACCTGTGTACAGCGCAATGAGGACTACAGCTGTCCATTGCTAAAAACTTCACTTGCTCTTTTGGGGCAGAAATAGTACAACTAAAGCTTAACTCTGCATTTTAAATCCTAAAATTGAAAGGGCCATCTGAGAACATCTAATCCACTGTTTATCAAACTGAAAGTCACTATAGTTCCTGAAATTAGCTAGGAAATGACATTTTATAAAGATATTTTAAACACTATAAAGTTACATATTATTTTGCCAAAACTTTTATTTTCAATACACATATATTGAAAGGCTTTATATAATATATTCCTTAGTGTAAACATTGATCTCACTCAACATCTGTATTGGACAAGTAATAAAATTGAACCCCAATATAATAAGAGACTTCACAATCATATAATATGTTACTAGCAAGGATCCAAACCTAATCACCTTTTACAAGTTTTTTGGGTTTTTGTTTTTTGTTTTTTGGTGGTGGGACTGGGGACTGAATCTGGCATTAAATACTAGTTAAGTGCTCCACCAATGACTACATTCCCAACCCTTTAAGAAGTATTCCTAAGAAAGTATTTCTCTCTTTTTTAATTAGTACATGTTTGTAGTAATGATCACATTCATTACGGGGAGTTGGTACATACACATAATTCATCTTATTTCTCTTTTTTATCTACTTCCGAGAATATAATTCTTGTTTTTTAAAGCCCCAACTTATTTATAAAGCAAAAAGGGAAGGTATTCCCCAAATTTTCAGAGTATTTAATATAATCTAAGCAATTTCTCCAAATCACTTGACAATTCTGGAATTCAAGGGTAAAAACAGACAGTGAGATTAGAAGCAGGCACTGGAGGAACTTTGGATCAACTTAAGATGAGATCTTTAACTGATAAAGAACTCGAGACAGTGTCAGACATGTGGTAAATGGCCACCATCTTCTTAGATCATACTGCCCTGTCGTGGTTAGGGTTTACAAGGGAAAAGATTTAATACAAGACACTAATTTATAGGATTATTTTATAACATTCACCCAAAAGGTCAAATGCAGAAGAGTGCAGAGGATCTGTCCATGCACTAGAAACCCAAAGAATCCAGCTGAGGGCCTGGATTCAAAGGCAATGTCCTGCATGAGGCCAGCTGAAGACCTAGAGCCCATTTGCAATATCCCATGCAAGTCGCTATCAAGGATCTGCACTGGGAAGGCCCAAAGGTCAGTAGTGGAAGCTAAAAAGTCTGCACCAGCAGGATGAAGATCTGTGCCAGCAGGCTGAAGGATCTGCACTGGAGATAAAGTGTTGCTCAAAGTAAGGACCAGAGCTCCCCCAAAGAGAACCACAGCCATCCTCAGCAACAACACGGACCCAAGCTCCTCAGATAATGAGAACAGCCAAGTTCACAGGAAAGCCAGTATAACACTGTGGTTCTCTTTGGGGGAGAATCAATAGCACACCTCCAAGAAAATCAACAGCACACCATCTTTCCATCCAGTTCTCTTTTTTATGCTGTTGGCAATAGCCTTCTATACCCAGCACCACGCTGATTCAGTTCAGCTGGGTGTCCAAGGTGACCATTAGTTAATCCACCACACAATCTAATTCCATCCATACACCTTGGGCCTAAATTGAGCCCAGAGCATCCAAGACAATAGAAAATTCTCCATCTAAACTAGCATTATCACAGAATCTGTAATTCTTCAAGTACCTGTGGCAGCCCTAAGAAAACAAAAACCATGGAAATATCTTGAATTATTCTAATAGATTACTGAATTAAATGAAATGGGCAGAAAAATTAGACCCAAAACAGCTATTTAGGAAGGAAGAGTCAAATCACATTCATTGCAACTGAAATGCCCATTAAGAATACTAACCACATAATTCTTCTGACAATTTGGTTACTTTTACCTGCTTTGAAAGACTGGGCCAAACACCTTTCAGACAGTGAAGAGTTGAAGGTCATGCCCATGCCCCCAGAAAGTTAATTCTGCTTTGATTGCACAACTGAGTCTCCCATTTCACCCAAGTCTTCATGTTATTTGGGCACTCTTAAAGTAACTACAGTTTATTGGGCAAGTCCATCATCAAGTAATTTTAAAATTATGGTATATTTATCATTTGCTATTGATTTCTGACAGATATACTCAAGTGGAGGTCTATTTTTACCAAAACATTCCACTTAATTGGGGGGTAGGCATTCCAACCTCCCACATTAACAGAAATTACTGTGACTTGAATAAAAAGACACAGCAAAACTAAAATAAACAATATTCAAGATATAATGATTCATAAGTCAGCCAGTCATAATTATATGTTTCAAGGACAATCCTGGGGAGAGAAAACCAAAGTAACAATATTTCATCAGATATTCTCTACATGCAAAAAAAACTGTGCTAGACTCCCCACGTTTGGTAAATGCAGGTAACTTATTTTCCTGGCTAAAGTCTCAGATACCAGCATAAAAGTTTCACTTGATCATACGTAGCTTAACCTTTTCTTTCATCCTCACAGATACTTTTCATATTAAACACTTACAATATAGCAGCATCTACATTTCACATTTTCTAAGTTCTGAGGGAGGGAAGATTTTTTAAATCATATAGGCCATGATAAACTAGTGATCATGAGGCAACGCCCAAAATACACTCTTTTGTATCAACTGTTGGGCTCACATTTGAAAAGCTGCTTATTTATTCAAGTGGCTGATGGAGATCCAATTTTCCAATCTATAAAATAGCTCCCAGACCCTAGGTTAGTCAATTATCCTTCATTTTGCAGCAAGTAGCTATAATAAAATAATCCAGATAAAATTCTTGAATTCAACTTTCCAAAAGTAAGAGGCTTGGTTATATACAGTTTCAGCACACCAGAGAGGGCCAACCCCTGCGTCAGAAACTTCCTAACACTACCAGAATGAAGGAATGAGCCTTGCACTTAGTCATATAAAACTACAACAAGACTTAGCAGTCACTACAAAATTTAGCAAACCTATTACTTTTCAAGGTTATACCAGTTTTCATTAGGCAAATTAAATGAGGGCTGGACAAACACCCTAAACACAGTCACATTTAGAAAAGTGTGCGTCTTCTACAACCATGTTTACCTGATGTCATGGGTTCCTTAAGTCTATGAATGTATAACTTAGAAATCTTTACAACAACCCCACCCCACTCCCATGTCTGTCTTTTTCGTATCCCTTTGTGTCTCTCTCACCAGGTATCTGTAATATGGGTTGTACTCTCATTATTCTCTCACCACCATAACCACCAGCAGCTTCCTTTCTTTTTTTAGACCAAAAATAAGAAATTTAATGGAAAATCAACTTGCACAAACTATAATTCACATTTATGGAAATTCTGTTTAAGGATGATAAGAAGTTATCACTGGTGAAATATCTGCAACAACAGATGTAGTGAAGATCTGAGATTTTTCAACAGGAACTGTAGGATGCTCATTCTCTGGGAGGGAGGTCATTCTTGCTCTGGGGACAGGATACCCTGGGACCGGGTGCCTGTAGGCTTCCAGAACCATCTCCTGGTACAGGGTCTTCTGAGCTTGGTCCAGTTGCTCCAACTGCTCCTAGATGAAGTTCACAGCCAAGTGCTGGAAGGCCATGGATATCTGTGACCTTTCTACAAAAACATTCTGCTCAGAAGCTGGTTCCAATAACCTAGTAAGATCACAAACGCAAGGTCCTGCAATATCACTTCACAGTAGTTTCTGAGCATCATCCAGGAGCACCATTCCTCCTGGAAAAAGTACACAACCACATCTTCAAATGTCACACTGTTCTGTGTAGGGTTTATAAGCACTTCTATGACCATGGGAACCTGTGGTCAGTGGGAACAATTCCTCTCCAACCTTCTACCTGTTGCTTCAGATGTGAAGCAGCACTCAGGAGCTCCCACCTGTGTGAACCAGCCCTACAGCAGCCAAGAAAGAGTGCAGGTACTTATGCTTGTGGCTTGGCATATAAATCAAACTTGACTTCTCACTAAGTCAAGTGATTCTGATTATAATGCTCCATCTTAAATTAAGAACATTATTCCTGAATTAAATGTTATGCACCTTCCAACATTTTTAACAATCACATGTGCATTCTTCTACCTTTTCTTACTTTTCCACATGTCAATCTCATCAAAAGAATCAAAAATTATCATGAAATTTGACATTTTTTAGAGTCAAGGTTGTACTCAAATCCAGTCTCCTTCCTTATTTACTAATTCTGTGACCTTAGTACACAAAGCCTCTCTAAGCTTGTCTCTTCACCAGTAAAACATAGAGTATAACAGAGATTAAAGGAAAGCATTAAATAAAAAGTATGCATGCAACTCTCAGCATAGTGGGGCCACAGTGAGGGATCAGTGCTCACATTGGGGCTGTTTCTACCCCACAAGCTTCGTGTGGTCCGCCCTCATGAAAGTGAACGTTGTCCCAAAGACACATTTCTTTCCTTCCAGAGATGACGCCTAGAAGAACACACCATTAACATTCTAAATCCAGTCTCCAATGTCCTATTTGCCCCACAATCTGGCATCGTGAGGCAATGACTCTTTCCTGTGTGCCCTGACCACCCCTATTACCAGCTGACAGAATCTCTGAAACCTCATCTGGGCACCCTTTCCTCTTTCCATCCCTCTACTAACAGCAACTCTTCTTTCAGTCTAAGACACAATTCAAAGCAACATCTGGTGTCACACAGTAGAAATTTATGGCCCATACATCCTGGGTCAGCATCATTTTAATTCAACACAGATACTTATTAAGATCCAGAACTGTTAAGACACACTGGCAAGGGAATAGCTCCATTCAGGCCAGGAGAGAAGAGCCCACCAAGAGGAAGCAACTTGCTACAGGTCCTCCCCAAAACAGTGGATCACTGGCTACCTCAGGAACTTTGGCTGCTTCAGTAGCGAGAGGGCTGCTTTCCTAGCATTTATGTACTTTCAATTCATATAATAGACATTTTACAAAAAGCTGTTGATAGACTATTCTGCCTGTGCACATCAGTTATATGTGTTTTACTTCCCTTCTGGGTTGTGTGCTGGCAGAGAATAACACAATGAAGAGGTGGTAGTGTGCATTTCCAGGCCCTTTATGACCCAGATTATGAAGGAAGGTCTTTGACAAAGAATGTTTGGAGCGCCCATAATAGTTTTCCTTTTAGTACATTATTGTTGCCATGTGTTTGCTGCTGTCTAGAGCAGTAAAAAAATAGGCTCTGAAATATCTATCTTCTCCCATGTCCTTCATAGCCTTGAGTTTCCATAAGAGAAATCACTTGGAAAATCACAATATTGCTCCAAATAAAATATTAACATAAAAACTTATTGAAATATTGAGCAATAATACTAAAGAATTATTAACACAGATGTAATTTATGAGAGTCTGAGTGCCTCAGCCTCACAGAGGCCTTTCTATTCCCACTACAGGAGCACGTTTGGTACCGTCCTTCACAAACCCCTGCTGCAGCCACCCAGACTGAACAGATTCTCAGGAGTTCAGATAGGACAAGTCAGAAGGACAAGAAAAGATGTCAGGATTCAATCTTTGACTAAAAGAACACTTAGCAATAGCTAGTCCTCACAATTCTATCTGAAGTAATTAAAACTTTTCTCTTCATCTGGAAAGTGTAAACCTTTTACTTTCTTCTTGTTATCCTAATTATGGAGTTATTTCTTTGAGTTGACCAATTTGGTCTTGCAAATGTAACACATAACCAGTGGCATTAAATCTATAGGTCAGGGCCGAGGATATAGCTCAGCAGCACAGCAGCTGCCTGGCAAGCACTAGGTTGTGAGTTTAATTCCCGGTACCAAAAAACAAATCTATAGGACAGGGAGTTGATACAACATTGGGAAAATAACCAATCTCAGTGGAAATATTCTCATTAAGAAATCTCCAATAGGAGAGGCTGAATTTGCATTTATGTTTATGATTTCATCTTCACCTTTCACATATAAGGACAGATAGCTGTATTTACCCTCACTACCTAACAACAGTAAGTACTTAATAAATCTTCTGCTCTTGGAACTATCAGCAAAATAGCTACAACCACATTGGGATTCCGAGTCCCACTGCTTCTCCCATAGAACTGCAAAGTCTTGGATTTTTAATTATCCTGAAACCTAATACACAGTGTTTATCTGTTCTTAAATATTATCAGCATGAAAGTAGTTTTAATTTTTACTAAAGTTTTAGATTGAGTGAAGTATCTACAATCAAGGCTGACTACTTCTTACTGGCATTATTGTATACTTTTTCGATATATTTAAAGTAAATGACATAATTATTGGCTCCAGAAATAACATATACGAATAACCGGTCATTTCTGATCACAAGTGTGAGCCAGAGCTAGGAAGTGCCACTGGGCAAGAGAAGAAAATGCAGATCTCTTGTCAGTCCATAAGCACGACTTAGGTTGGCAACACTCTTTCCCTTCATCCTATGGTTAGTGAGCCCAAAAGAGAATGCCAATAAGATGCACAAGTCTAAGACACTGGTAGAACACTGAGGAATGGAAAGCCCAAAGGACAACCCACGGTGCAACAAGCCTGGTACAGCAAGCCCTTCTTCCTTAGCCTTGATTGAGGCAGAATGCACCACAGGACACAGCTGCAAAATCAGTATCTGCTCTCTCTTAATCATTAATTCATTCAATGAGTATTTATTAGGTAGCTCTTATGTAGAAGCCACCATATAAAATGCCAGTGATAATACGAAAACCAAACAAAAGAACTCTCATTCTTCAAACAGCTTAAAGATT
Source organism: Chinchilla lanigera (assembly GCF_000276665.1). Taxonomy (NCBI): domain Eukaryota; kingdom Metazoa; phylum Chordata; class Mammalia; order Rodentia; family Chinchillidae; genus Chinchilla; species Chinchilla lanigera. The sequence continues at coordinate 11,180,541 of NW_004955465.1, read as the reverse complement.
AGTTTATAATGTAGTGACCTAGTATGGAAATGAATCACATCAATAAATATTCTCAACCATTTTCCCAGCTTACAATGTTTTAACCCTCTGAGGCCAGATCACAAGGAAATCAAATGTCATGCCTAGGAATTTTATAGAGAAACTGTCAAAGAATTGTGAGAAACAACTTAATTAGTCTGAACCTGATTTACTATTGAATCTAGGAAAATAAAGTCAATGAGGGGGCTGTAAAAACAGCCCATTTGTGAGATGATAAGGACTTGAGCACAGCAATAGCACTGGGAATTAAAAGCATGCTTTCCGCCTTCAGATCAGAAGATGATGATTTGAAAATACACCAAACAGCTACAAAACTGGAGCATATGTAGCAAAAATAAAGAGAAGGTGAAGGAAAAATAAGGAGCACATAAAAGCAGAAGACAAAAGAGATATGAAAAAAGGTACTCTTGTCAGAAACTACTTTTTCTTTAAATGCCTGGTCATTTTACTCTGTGCTGCTCACTGCCTTTGAAAAATTACTCTTAGGTCTTATTTGTGGTAATTCCCTACAGAGACTAATTTTATTAGCTCCTGTCAGGAACCTAGTGTTCCACAAGCTCCTGAACTCCTAAAACTAAATCCCGTGCTTAAAGGTTTCTGGACTACCCTAGCAATATGCATTTGGATTCCAAATGCTTGAGGGCTTACATGCGGTTGCACCTTCCCAGGAATACTTCTCCACTTTAGCTCTGCTCAGTACCAAGGCAGTTTTCTTGTCTGGAGATTTATACGTAATTCACCTTAAATCTAAGAATGTAATTCTTTGATTTCTGTCTCTTTCATTGAACAGGACTATCATAAATGAAGTTCCAACTTGTCAAATGGGCAAATGTGCTCAGAATTAAAACAGCCTGAAGATGTGATGAACCTCCCCAACTTTCCCACACATCTGACTAATAACTGCTCAATATCTGTTAGTTCTTCAGTTATTTTAAAGCAATTTTAAAGGAATGTATGGCCTGTACTTTTAGCTATTTTCCAGAGATAATTTGATCTAAATAATCTAGTCTACAATATTCCTGGATACAGACCAAAACAATGAATTCAAATCTCCATGCACAAAAAGTATCGTAATCAACCAAGTATCTGGTCCCAAATCTGCTGGCAATAAGTAGGGGACAAATATAGGGAATTCCTACACTTTGAAAAAAAAATGAGTATTTGCAAAACGGATTAACATATTCATGTGACAGTAATAAACAAAGTTACTTACCACTGTTTTTATTATGCTAGCAACCAGCAAAAATATAGAAAATACTCCTTAATGATGTAAAAGCTAAGTATCAACAAATCTCAAATACTCAAAGTAACACTCAATCTGAATAAACAGGAATAGATTTTTGTCTGGAGATTTATACGTAATTAGAATTTATACGCATAAACTCATAAGCTTATAAATAACCTATTTTACAGTGCTCTCTAGGACTTCAATCAGAAGCTAGAACAACAAAAACAGAAAAACCCTTGTTTCTCAGTCTTAATTATGGTGGTATAAAAACCTAGTTTTTGAAATGGCACTTTGATTTATACTGATACCAGTTTAAATTAAAACAAATATTTTAAAATATTTGAACTGTTACTATGTTTATAATGGCATGAAATAATTTGAACAACCCCCCTATAACCAAAGTAGAATATAGGCTTAGAATATCAAAGAAGGATTTAGCTGAAGTTTCAAGGTCTCATCACTTATTAGTTCAAACTATAGCCTAAGAGAACGAAAAGGAAAAATGACACTATATTCATTATGTGATTTAAGTATAAAACATTGCCATGATAAATATTTGGAAATTCCAAGCTTTTATAAAAGCACATTTTATGTACAATATCAGCATTCATCCCTTTAGGGTGTACAGTGTGGACTGCCTCTAGGGGGAATTTATCTCATTTCATTTTCATTCTACATTCCACTTTAGAGTTGCCAACTAAATTGCTTCTTGGTTTATAGTATAGGAGACTTCATAATGTTTAGCTGGAACTGCTTACTTTTAAAGTATGCTGATAGAAAACCCAATGTGGTCTAAAATATCCTCACCAGATGTTTGGATAGATGTGAAACCAACACATATCAAAAGGAGATCCAAAATACCATTAGCTGTATAAAACACAGGCTCATGCATTTAACAAGTTGAACTGATCAAAACACATTAAAATGCTTCAGGGGAAATGAATTTAGTACTTGCATTTTCCATTATTAGGTACTCAAATTCTATCCAGTTTTCTTTGGACTACCAGGATTTCAATAAATGTCAAGTAATAATAGGCTACAAGTACAGTTTAAGTACATTTAATGGAACTGGACAGTGGGAGACAGTTTGATATGGTCACCAAAACAGGCTTTCACAGTCTTGGTCTAACATATAACTTAGTCACCAGGAAAAAACAAAAACCAATCATTTCTTTCCACACCAGTTAAGATTGCACTAGTTACCTACATGATGCATCTAATTCTGAGTGCTACACCATAAGAAAGATAAAGAGAAATGTGATGTGTTAAGCAAGCAAGAATCAGGGGACTTACAGGACTCTGAAGCCAGAAGATAAGAACAAGTACGGAAACAGGATTGCATGACCTTGAGCAAAGGTCAGGACCACAGTTGGGGGGCAAGGTATCTACATGTGAATATCATAACCCTTTCTGAAGAGTTGAAAAGTAGAAAAGTCACAAAGTAACTGAATTTAATTCACATGAGTTAAAACCTAGAGATAATGGATGTAAAATAAGCTCCAAGAAGAGAGCTTTTCAATTAGGATTGTCTGCATTTGGAATGGACTGCCATGACAAGCAGTACTAGTAGTTGCTAGCATCTTCTCCGCGTGCACTTGTTAATCATACTAAATTTCCATGAACCATTATACAGCCGTGCCTCGGCCTTTTCTTCTGTATTATTCTCCTTTCTGACCACCTGGCAAAATATAGCTTCAGTCTTTTGAATTCAACAAAGCCTTTTCTACAATGTTCTCTGGCACCCTTTTCCTCGATCCTCTCACATCCTTAAAAACAATCATTCCCTCCTCCCAAATAATGTAGTATTTTTTGTTTTGTCTATTACAAATACCTATATTAATGTGTGAGGAAAGAAGACTGAGACTATTACTATTATCTTTATATTCCTGGCACCTACAAAATGTTTGGTACAGCTTTAGCACTTGTCATGTTTTAGGCAGGTGTATTTTGATGGGCAAATAATTCTCATATATGAGTCAGGATTGGTGAATTTTTAAGACACTGAGACTCTCTACCTAATAAATGTAGAGACATGTTTGAGGCTTCCTGGCAGTGAACACAGATAATATTCTATCACTGGTGTCCCTAAAAAAGTAGTATAAACACACTCTCAGACCAAAGCAGAAAGTACTCAGAATCCAGTGCATTTCTCCCCAGTAAGAACAAAAACCTCATCCAGAAACTCCACAGCTGTATGGCAGGCATGTTTAGTATAGGGGTGGGGGTAGGGAACTTGAAAATTGAATAGCAACATAAATTTTATTCTAAATAAAGTAGAATGTTTGGGAGGTAAGGAAAGATAACAGATAGCTATCAGGAAACATAGAGAGATATATGTATTAAGTCAATAGATGCCAGATTACAAATTTACTAATTAAAAATTATTACCTTGATTTCTGGGATACAATTTGAACTTGCTCACTGAAATATGCCAAAACTATAAAAGTAAGGCAAAGCAGGAAACCTATAGTCTCACCACCAAGTCAAATATTTCCAGTGTGACCAGACTTTCCAGATGTAACCAAATGGATTATGAATTAAGCCCAAACAAATGTAGCCTCTACTACTCTTGTAGGGCTTTTAGAAATCTTTATTTCAAAAGGAAAAACAGATCTATAAGACCATGAAACATTCTGTCTCATATTTAGAAGACAGAAAACACTTAAAAATGCAATAAATAGGTCAACCTCCCCCTTTTTTGCATGTGTATTCTTTTTATTTTGTAAAATAAGATAAAATGATAAAACAAAACTATGGATTTGTTTAAAAATAAATATACAGGGCATTTTATATGGACAGCTCAGATTCAATCTAATCCCCTAAAACTAATGGAAGTAGTTAATAACTGATACTGTTCCTATTGTAAATGGGGAAAAGATTAAAACAAGCAAGAAAAATTCATGAAAATGCATTTTAATTATAATATTCTATATAAATGTAACGTTAAAAATTCATTATCCTGCACAGTGCTTCAAGATTATGTCACCACTGAAATGTGAAAAAACACCAAAAGCGATTTTTAAAATTTTTTTTCCAAAAGTGATTTTGTTTAAAAAAGTATTCTAAAAAACCATAATTGAATGTACATTATGACTTCATTTATCTCAAAAATAGTTGAAAATAGACTTGACAGAGAAAGAGCCAAAAAAAAAAAAAAAAAAAACAACCTCAGGAAAATGGAGATTCTAATGTTCAGATTTTTAGTAACTTTTTTCAGTTTTCCAATTTGCTCTGTAAATATTATTTCAATAATGTACAAATAAAATGTCATTTAAAACATTTAGAAAATTCTGATAGAATGGGGGAAGGGGTGAGTAACAGATTTTCAAGAAACAATTGTATGATAATCTCCTCACATTCTTGAAATCCTGATAAAGTCCTTGTTGATATTCTTGTAGACACGATAGTGAAATTCAGGCCCTATTGAGGAAACAGGGAGATTCTAAACTGTACATGAGCACTCCCAGAGGGATCGCAAGACCAGCGTCAGCATCCATCTACAGGGAAGGTTCCACCAGATGTCAGAGGGTCTCTCCAGTCCGTCCCAGAGGACACACCGGCCAGTGAGTCAGACACATGGGAAGAAAGTGTGCTGCAGAAATTAGAAGACGACAATGCCAGAAAAGGCCATAACAACACTGGACACTGCATACAGCCTAAGACTTTTTATTTATTCTCCACAGATAGGAAAATTTTAACCAACATCGGCAACATAGCAGCTTAACAGAAGTCTAAAGGACCAAAACAGTAAAATTAGGACAAAAGGAAATATAGCTAACAGGCCAAAAGCTCACAGAAATGTAGGCATTTTACTTCTCACCCAACAGCATGGCATAATAGCCAGCAAAACAAATATGGTTCCAAAAGGCCCCAAACAGAAGACAGGGGCGGCCCTGGAGTGCCACATGCTATGCTTGGCACCACATCTGCACAGGGTACACACCAACTAAGTGCCCGGAGAAAAGGAACAAGAGTGGATAAACATGGTACAGTCTGGGGGTGGGGGAACGCTAGAATCAATGTCAGAGATTAGAAAGAAGCAGTATTAAAAGCAGTATCTGGAATCAATATTAAAAAGACCTTTCTGACCAGAAAGTACTGCAAACACAGAGGAGCTGTTAGCGAAGACACCCAGCATCATTACAGGAGGTGAGTGCTCAGATAGGAGATAAATGAGCCCTTCTATGTAGTCAGGGGAGCTACAGAAAAGATTCCCCTTCCATCCAAAAGGTGAGGCTATGCAGCCTGAAGAATTTCTTCCAGCTACCAGAGTCCATGACTGACTCAGACAGCTGAGGGACAGTACAGAGACACAACTGTACCAACACCAAAAATAAAACAGGATTCTATGTGGAATTTCCTCTTTATGAATCAAATAGTTATTTTTTCAGTTAATTTCAAAAACGGCACTTCCCCCAAAGCATCAGATGTCAACTAGCTTTACAACAGAGGACAGAATGTCATGCATTCGACAGACCTCTGAAATCCAGACCTCTGAAATCAGGTTACACCTTACAGTCACGGTCAGCCAGGCAGTTGTGCTGTAGCTGTCACAGTGCACACCAAATCATCACCATTCAGGTTAACAGTACTCTCGTTAAACAGCGCACACTGCAAGCATTACACATATTCAGCTTAATAACACTATCATTCAGCATTATCATTTACAGAAAGGAATGAAAATATACCCTGGGGTGCAACAAACTGGACATTAACAAACAAATGTCAATTTCTGGAAGAATGTCTGAAATTCTGTATTTTCTCACAAAGAAACCATTTTGCTAATACTTTTTGAGCTGTACACAAAAAATAAAACATCTTTCCCGATAGTACATGACATAATGATGCATCTGAAAATCAGTGATACAGAATCAGTGAAACACAGTGTTAGGTGCTTCTTGGGAATGCAGTGTATGTACACATACTACGCTGCATTTTTTCTTGGAAGGAAACTTGGAGGTAATTTGGACTAACTCTAGTGTGTGAATCCTTCTGATAACATAATGAACATGCTGGATAACAACTTACTAAAATGCTGAAAGATTCCCAACAATTGTGGGAAGCATGTTATCCCAGAGGATTTCTCAAACATGCCACATACAGTCCCATAAGGAGGGGGACAGCCTCATAAAATTTAAGATTTATGTTCTCTGAAGGACACCACAAACAAAGAAAGCATAGAAGTGGCAAACTGAAAGAATGTATTTACAACTTTTGTAACTGATAAAAGATTAATAGGAATTCCTACAAATCAGCAATTTAAAAAGGCTGAAGAACCAAATCCACAAAGGATAAGACAAGATATTTTACAGGAATTCTAGAATATCTAAAAACCTATGAAGGGAGTTTACCCATTATTAATCAGAGAAACAGACATGACATCATACAGTGGTCCTCCAGTTCAAACAGTACATTTTAACATTTAGCAAATATTTATTACAAATAATTCTAAAGTGAATTAAATTTCATTTTATAATTATAAATGAGGATCTTAATTTGTCTTCTTAAATTAAGGTCTTTACACATCCAATTTGCTTAAGATAGAGTAAGATGTACGGAGAAATCTTGTATTTTATGATTCCCACATAAATATGTAAATTTAATTCATTTCTCTTTTATTACTAAAATTTGCTTTTCTTTAAGAAAACATAATACTACAAACTCGAGTGCTATTTAAGTACAACCCAGTGCAGGAAACATTCACTGTCTGTTTCAGAAATAAGAACTTGATGTTAACTGATGTAGTGGAAACAGCCACAGCCATGGTTTACCGTTTTTAGGAAAATGGCAAAATGGGTAAAAGCTGTTAAAAGGCCAAATATAATTCAAAATTATTAGAAGCAATGCATAGTTCATTTTAAACAATATTTCAATATGAAATTCACATATTGCTCGATAACTTTGGACTAACCAAAAGCAAGGGAAGAAAGCAATTCTCACTAGCAGAAACAGTGAAAACCTTGTTGACCTGCGCCAAATAGGAAGGTTCCCCATTTAAATAGGGGTAGCAGTTCTAAAGTGCATTTGTCTCATTAAAATCCCAAACAAATCAAAATGAAAGCATGTCATCAAAACCCAATATACTCTATATTTTAGTTATGTGTCTGTATGTACACATACATTTAGAGACCGCTTAAGTTAGTAATTGGAACTTTTATATTGAAATGCCCATATTTTTAAGAGTCAAGAGATAAACTGTGTGTTTAAAACATTACTAGACATAGAATTGTATCTATATTAAGAAACAAAGTGAATTTGACAAGTATCACCTTAATAGTATCATGCTGTGCAAAAACAAAAAAAGATGATGCTACTTGAAAGGAAAAGGAAAAAATAAATCATACAAGATTGCACATTACAGGTAATAAATGAACAAAAGAATTTCAAGAATACACAGAAGTCCAAAAGAAGGTATTACAGAAACTGGATTTCTGGAATCTGAAATCTGTGCTACTCTATTTTATTATTGTGGATAATCGAATTCACCAGCCCCTTGAGATAGCGCCTGGCCTATTGTTCTTGAGGGAGAGTTGTGAAACAGATGGTTCTAGTCAAAACCCTCCAACAACTCCCCTTACCACCTATCCACTGAAGGAGGTGGCCTGTGGGGGCTGGCCAGGGGCAGGATGAACGCTTGTGGGAAGAGAAGGGGGGCAGGGGTTTAAATCAAAAGTAGACAGGTAAAGCGGTGAGGGGTGAAACTGGATGTAAATTATGTTTGGCTTTAAATATAAGGGTTTTAATGTTTTATTAGTAATAAATCCACCTTTTTTCTCCTTGAACTGCTGTCACAACATGTATTAGTGGCCCCTGACAAATGCCTGAAATCTTTGCCATCACTATTACACAGGAAAGGCTTTGAAGGAATTCCAAGCAATCCATCCATGTCACACCTTGACAAAGCCAGTGAGCAGCAATAAGCACAGAAGACTGAGCTCTGAGTGAAGAGGAAGAGAACAAGCCTTCACTCACGCCCAGCTCTACCCACACAGCCTCCCTGCTGACCTGGGGTGACCCCAGGTGTGCACAACTGGAGATTCAGCTGTCGAACACCTAGACAGAAGGATCACAACAGGATCTTCCAACTGCAGGAAGGTAGTCACCAGGCTACACGGTTAGGACAGGGACAACAAAGAATATGTCCAAGAAAGCAAGTTGTTAGTCTAATTAACTATAACCCACAATTAACATTTAAGTACTTTCTAAACTCAGTACCATAGGTTTTATTTAAAAAGTTCAGTAAGTTGCCAAAAGCCTAAAAAGACACACAAAAAGCTGATTAAATACTTCCTCATATTAGTAAGCAAAAAATCTAACACATTAAAAAGATTATAGTAAGTTACTTTTATAGTTATTCTTCAAATAATAAATACGCAGTCACAAACAAAATGACCTATCTAGAATTGTTTTAGCTTTTATTGTAGATAGCAAAGGATAAAGACCAATCTAAGAATATGTATGTATTTTATAACATCAGTTTGAAACATTAACTCCTTAGGGTAATTTCATACAAGAAAGGTGGAAAACTTAAATTTTACGTAAGTATTTGAGTCATACTTACAGCAAACACTGCACAAAACTTTTAAAATCTGTGTAAGACATATAAGGAAACACAAAAGCTCAGAGTAAATATATTAGCAATGTTTTAATTGGGGTTAACATAAGACTGATAACCTTAAAAAAAAAAAAACAGGAACAAGTTTGCTACCTTGACGGCATAAAATACCACTACATTGGAAACAGAATCTGGATGACTGAAAATAACCAAATCTGTGCTAGTTATAATATTGGAGCCATTCACTTGGGAATATAAGGCTTGAGTACAATAACAGTTAAGAAGAAAAAAATTTTAATGGAGTTGAGAATTTTTCTTTGACTTTTATAAGTTCTACGAATAAACAGCAATTATTTATTCAAATAAAAAATTAAAGGACTGAAAATGCAGCTCACTGGCAGTGTGTTTGCCTAGCACGTGTGAGGCCTTGGGCTCAAACCCCACCCTATAAAAAAATAGACACTTTAAGAATTTTTAACTTTTTATTTTGACCAGATGATGCATTTCTACTGTGCTACAGCAATTATGATATTATATTTTAAAAACACATTTTTAAAACATTTACTTTTTGTTCTCTAAAATCATCATCTATATTCATGTTATAAGCTATATTTCATATTATAAACTCTCACTTTTCATTCAATCAGTAGAGCTACCCATACTGGCTTATTATCCTATAAACTCAATATACGCCTTAAGTGTAACTAACTCTCCAAACAAACAACCTTCCCCCAAAAAGTAACAATAATTTATTAAGAAGAAATTTCTGGGAAGCTGCACTTGAACAAGTTACAATATTTAGCAGTATAGTTTCCATAATTACAGCCTGCACGTTCAGTGTAGACAGGACATAAAAAGAGGTTTATTTGCTCTTTCCTTTTTCCCTGATGAGCAAATCCAGGGCGCAACAGATTCTTCTGTAATTGTCTGTAATTTTTAAGGAATGAAGATGTAAGTATTGAAAACTAAAGAAACAAATTAACATTAGCACCTAAATTTATTTTTATGCTTCAGAATCAATTTGTGGAAAATGCACACATATTTACTTAATTCTTGGAAAAAATTAGCATATATTATTCAGAAAATCAACTTATTTGGCTTTCTACTTTATAGAAAATATTCGCATTCTACTTTTCCTTTGCTAAAAATGTCACCAACGGCTTACAGAGCACTCAACTTTAATTTGTACTTTTTGACAAAATGGAGCATAATGCTTTTTCCATACCAAAGTTTCCACTATTTTGCATTAAATTTTTTAATTTTTAAAAAGGTATAAGCATACTTCTCAAAAAGATTTTAAATATTTCTTGAGAAAACCATTTCATACTAAACTTGGTCAATCAATTCTTTCCAAACTGTACAGTTTTAAAGCAATTGTCTGAACCTTTTATCCTTATGTTTTCTCATGTTGACGTTAGCCAGGACATATAATTTATATTCACAGCAAAACAGTACTTCAAAAACAAATCGCAGGACTTCAGTAGAAGTCTTGGAGAGCACATAACTCCTCTCCAGTTCACAAAGCCATTTTACAGATGAAGAAACTAAGGCTCAGAAAGGCTATGAGTTTGTTCAGCACTTTCACTTTACAAGATCATAAAGACACTAACATATCTAGTTCCTTTATTTCTTATCACATATAAAAAGTCACTCAGAAAAACCCTGGGTGAGTATTTAGGAGGTTTTACATTTCAATGGATCAATCACAAACGTAAACCAATGAGACTTGAATCACAGAACTGCATAATGAAAACGGTTAAATAAATACATATATAAATTGTCAATACAGCAAAACTCTTACTTCACATGTCAACCTTGTAATTATCTCTTAGGTTTACTACCAATTCCTAAAAGATAAATAACTGGTATAGTTTCAGAAGTAACCCATATCTGTGTTCTCCTAATGTCCTAAATGTTGTAACAACCAATATTTTTATCATTACACTGTACTTATTTTTAGCAAGATATCTATGTACACACTGTTTTATTTTATTTTTATTTTATTTTATGAAGCTCTATTTGTAAAGGTCTAAAGTCATGACACAATTTAAATAAACTACAGATTATCCAGTAAAGGATTTGATGTGTGGCAGCAAACATGTGTCTTTAGTTTAAGTTGGACTAATGCGAATTAAAGACTGTGAATAAAAAGTACATGACTGCAACAAAACCTGTATCAGTGAGAAACTGAGATGCTACATATAGTATTAGATCAGAGCTAATATCAAAAACATCCCAACAAACATGTGATAGGAACACTATACAAAATGTCATGTGCGAACATCTGGAATTAAGATCACTACAGTGGGGAAAATGAAACATCCCTGAGAAGTAGAAGAAAGCGTTAAATCTCAGCACCTTGTAGTTGTTATTTTATACAAAGAAATATAATTCTTATCCAGAGAACTGATTTCATTAAAAACTTTCAGTTATATTACTATTTCCTGTAAGAATCCATAAAAATGAGTATGATGAGTCAAAACCCCTTACCAACTGCTATTTTACTTTTTAAAAAAAGATAAATTCACAATGTTTCTATTAAATATTTCTTAAGCATATAAGCTGCCACAAGTGAGATTTCTTTTTAAAAAGTGACGGTTGTTAAGTATCAAAATTGTATCAGTATTTTTACTAAAAGAATTAATTAGCTTGTAATTTATGCTACATTATGAAGGATGAAATTTTATTGGCTTGTTATTAAAAATCTGACCAAATAAGTGTTTCACCAGGAAGTTTATATTACCAGTTAAAATATATCTTTCCTAAAATTCCTTCAGATTTACCATGATAGAAAACATGCAAAGAAAAGAAAAAGAAAATTGAGTGAAGACTGTAGAATCAGCAAACTTGAAGGAAAAGAATGTCAAGCTAGTATTTCCCATGTTGGAGAATCTTTTAACTATTTTATGGATTAGTCTCTGGATCCTATGCCATTAAAGTTGCAGCACCAAGATTCACCATCATATAAAATGCTTCAACTTGACAAATGGAATCCTTAATAAGAAATTGAAAAAAAAAAAAAAAAAGGAATGAGACAGTGTTTGCACTAAAGATACAGAACAATCCTCCATAAAATGAGAACATATTAAATTTACATGAAATTATGTCAAAAAATACAAACGTGGCCAATACATTTATGATCTTAGATGTTCAATCCTAAGAAAGATTATTTCCTGTTTAAAAAAAAGACAATTACATTTGGGGGAAAACTGAACTTTGGCCCTTCACATTAAATTAATTTTCCCACTGATTGTTATATTTTATGAAAAATAATGGCTATATAAAAATATATTTTGTGATTACAATCTCTCTCATCTACCAATTCAAATAATTTTAAGTGTTTATACACATTTAATATTTTACATCAAAGAGTATAATTTGGGTGCAATAAGAAAAGTCAAGAATTATAAGCACAAATGTTTTGACAGTATAATTCCAAACAATAGTGCACTCTTTTATTGATGAGCTAGAATGCTACTTAATTAAGAACATTAAAGGTAACATAATTAAGAAAGTTGAAAAAGACAAATGTTAGACTATTAGTATAAAAGAAAATTTTCACACATCTAATATATAGTGAGAGTAGGTCATAAAAACAAAGCCATTATAATAAAAATTGGTTATAAAATGCCATAAAAATTGAAGTCTCTATAACTCAAATAAAATTTATTTTCCTAGTCTAAAAAGTGCAAAAAAACTATTTATAAAATACATTCTGTTTAAAAGTCCATTTATAAGACTAAAAGCAAATTGAAACATTCTATTATTAATTCACTATTTAATTATTCATGCAAAAATATTCATGAAACATTGAGAAAAATTAATGTACCAGTGCTAATATTAAGAAAAATCAATACACTAGTTCTTTCTAAGTTTTAAAACAATGTTCTTCTGTTAGTAAGCAATACAAATCACTTGGACTTGGCTACTTGAGACATGATTCTTTTGAAATCCTGCAGTTGGAGGAAATGGTGTTGCAATCCTGTCCTTTTTATGAAAACTGGTAATGAAAAGGTCAAATAAATAACCTGGATGATACTATCCTACTAAGAAAAAACACACAGTCCAAACCTAACATCTGCCAAGGAGGGTCTAAAAGTGTAAAAGAAAAGAAAAAAATGCAGCTACCTACAAAACAGAATCTGGTTAAAAGTAGTTTTCAAATGGCATATGTTAATGTAAAACCTATAAACAAATACATTTGATATTTCATTAATGACATATAGAAATTTATAAATAATTGTGACTAATTCAAACATCTTATATTTTGGTTTTAAGAAATGTATGGTGGCAAAAGTCCATTTTATAAAAATCAGACCAATTTAAGTGAAGACCCACAAAATTATAAAATTACATGTGTAGGAATCAGGTTTTTCTTTGTTCTTGTGTTCATATAGCCTACACCACAAAGAACATTAAGCAAGATAGACCAATCTGTTCATGGAGGTTAAACACAACATATCATTTAAAACAGAAAAGTACACATATATGTATTTTCTCCTACCGATGTATGACAGACCATAACCATTTAATCATTAATAAGTAACAAACAGCAGCAAGAGTATGTTTTATGCTTCATTAAAGCACCACTGAGGCTCATTAAAGTACACAGCGAACGATGCTGGAAACCACCTTCACCCTCGAAAACCACATTCCCTTCTAACCTCATTTGGTTGAAGCAGCTAGAGGCTGAACAGCAATATACTCTCAAGTAAGCCTTTATTAAGTATGAGAAATAAATTATATTAAGTGTTATTTTCTGAACTCAGAAACTAGGAAAGGGGTTGTTAAGATATCAAATTTACTAAGAAAATAATTATGTGAGAAATAAGTTGCTGTCACAAGAGAGACTCGCCAGATACTGCATTTAAGCAAGTCGTTATACACACCTTTAGAATCAATTTTGTGACACAGAGATTAGTCTGTGGTACCAAAACGCCTGAGAAGAGATCAGGAAAAAACTAAAGAGAAGGGGAAATGCTTTCCTGAACAACACTGCCATTGCTTCCACAGTACCAAGAAGTCCTTACTATGTTTGTACGCAGTAAGAGGCTGAGGTGACTCGATTGTTCAAGACATGGTACAAACTGCTTTTTTATAACTTACTTCCAGATCTCAGTTTCTAATAGGCATCTACTTCATCAGATCCTTCTGCCTGAGAGTTTACCAAACGCAATTCTAAAACTTGAAATTTACCTGGAAATTTGCGAGAAGCCAATGAAAGGTCTTCAGAAGCAGACATACTAAATATTAATTATAATGATGACTGTCATCTTTCAGAATGACTATGTCATTATACAGGAATGCTAATTAAGAAATAAAATGATTCGTTAATTGCAAACGCGTTCTGAAGAAATACACTTAAGCCTGTGCGTTTAATAGCAGATCCAGCCTGGGGACTGGGCCATAAGAGACTGCAGTTCTATTTTCTAAAATGCTGACATTTCAGCAAATGTTCCCATGGAATGTTTGCCTGATTCGTGGACTGACATTTCCTCTTTGTAACTTGCTTAACTAAAAAGGAGACATGCAGGCCAAACTCTACAGTACCCGCAGGCAGCAGGCCATTACGTGCTGCTGCAACTTGTGTATGGTTTCTCTTTACTTCCTCTTGCCCTACCGCGCCCTCAGCCCTTCACTGTCTCTTTATTTTGACATGCACATTATCTTAGCTGATTCCAATCATCTTACAGGAGTGGGTGACATACCTTAAAAGATTAAGATTTCCCACCTGGGATTTGTTCAGAAATTCAGTGCACTACAGCTTCTCACAGCCTTCTTCGCTCTCCTATACTCTTGTGTTATCAATAGTAGCTTTGTTTCTTATTTTGGGTTTAACTGTGGGACACTGGCAGCTACACTGATGGAAGTTAGCGTGCACCGTCACTCACCTTCCATTCTAACTACAAAGCGGGTCTCCCTGTCTGTAACGCTTTGCTGCCATCTATGCGCATGAAAGAGCACCACACTTTTCCCACACCAGGCACTTTCCCTGGGCTCCATAAAGAATCCTGTCTCTCATCTAGAGGACAAAGCAGGAGCTGCAGGAATACTTTGCTTCTCCACCCAAATGCAGAAGCTTGTCAGGAACTTCTAGCACTTTCCCTGTGAAGCAACTTCATTGAACTGAAGAGGCTACAGAAGGCTCATTAATTAGCATAACATTATTTAACATAACCAATAGCTTTTTCCATTATTGTTACTAATGAATTTGAGTTAACATGGCAACTTTCCTGGCATTGTGATTGAAAAGGAAAAAGTAAAAAGAAAAGCTCAGATTTTAAGTCACTTACAAGAATAATTCCAATAAAATTAACTTTTCTAAAGCTGCAATCTAAATATCTCACCAATGATAGGATGAAATAATCACGAACCCAAAAATGTTTTATAATATTTGATATAAACAATGAAAGTATTATTCACTTACATCATTAATCAACCAGTAACTCAAATACCATGATGTAATGACGCAGTTACCTCTATGAAACACTCAAACCCCTCTCTTCTACAGAACATGGAGAAATCTCAATACACCCCTTAATCTGGCTCTGAATTATCCTCACAAACAGCCATTCCAGTGAAAGTCACATGGGAACTGTTAACTCAAGACTTGTCCTCTACACCATTTAAGGATGAGTCCACACAATAAAGGTACGGAGAGATTATTTACAATCAGGATGACTGATGTGCATTAGTGGCCCTGTGTCCTTTAAAGGGTTATCTGGTCAATAACACTGATTTCTGAAAGGTTACACGGGGACGGGAGCAGGAAGGAGACTTAGGAAAAAAGCCTCCTCATAACACCAAACAAACTGAGAAGCTCACAGTGGGCCCTGCCTGACCAGGTGCTCTTTACAGCAACTGCTCAACTGCTGTCAACACAGCATCCTTCTCTGCAAGTATTTATTTTAATCAACACAATAACCACATAAAACAAGCACAACTAACCTTTAACAGTTTTAGCATGCCAAACCAAGACTTGATGCAGTTCTTTCCAAATAAAGCAAATCCAAGTTCTTTGCAGATTTTTAAGATTAAAATTCCCAAACTATGTTGCCATATATTGTGATTATTATTATTAAAAAATCATTCTCACTAATCTTTAATGTTAGACAGTTTTTTAAAAATAGAAATCTAGTATATTAAAACATTTTCTGATTTTTTTTGCTAGTACTGGTAAGGTATCTAATTAATGACTTATAGCAGAAATTAATAGATTCTGATACATCACATTTCTCTCAATTAGAAAAGGTTTCAACCCTATTGTTCTAACTTTACTATTACCTTACAATTCCAACTTTAAGAACCCAACTTTAACAAAGCAAATTCTATACATTCCACTGTAGTAAAACGATAAACTAGGGATATTAGAAACCAAGCATTACTAGGTATATTAAAAGAAAAGATAACTTAATTTCTTAAATTTACACATAACTTTGGGGGGAGGGAACATATATCAAACTATGATAGTAAATAAGGTATTATTTATCCATAACTTAATGTGTGAAAAGTACACATTCTCATCTAATTAAGAATCCTGCCAGGGATATAGCCCAGCGGCAAAAGTGCCTGCCTGGCAAGCGGAAGGTCCTGAGTTCGATTCCCGGTACCAAAAAAAGAAAAAGAATCCTAAAAATTGCTTCCATTTATAAACAGAAGTCTGAAAAGAATTTTACTCATAACATACTATTTGTTCAAAACTTATACTTACAAGTACAGCTAGAAATTGGTATGAAGATAAACATGCATTTAGCTCTTTGCGTTAGTTTAAGTTTAATACGTATAAAATAAATGTTATAATACTAAAGTAATACTACTTTGGTTTTTATTTAGTAAACAAGCCAGTACTGTACATAGATTAAGGTTATAAAACCCAACAAATATACCTTTGTGTGGTCCACTAATTATAAGCAAAATTCCAAACATTATTAGCTGTTATCAAAATTACAATACCACCTAGATCTAATAAAACAGAACAATCTGTTTGAACAGGGAGAGGAGAACTTTCATAGAGTGTTCTCTCCCATATAAATTCTTAATGGACTATAAAGAACTTTTTAAGTGGTTTTAGATTTGAATTCAATTGCTCAAATCTATTACAGGCTTCCGAGAAGAATTCGAGCCAGATGACACACAGGGACCCACCAACAGTGTACACTCCCATCCGTCCTCATGAATGTAAGGTGAAAAACATCAAACTTCTCCCTAGCACCACAGGAACAGACTAGCCATATTCATATTAGGAGAGTTTTGGCGCAGTAAATATAAACATTAAATTATAAAATTAAAAAGAGTTCATATTGCAATTTTGCCCTTAACAAATTAAAGTGATAACCCACTAAGTTAAGTATCCTGGGGCTGAGCCTGTGCAGGTGAGTTGACATTATGACCCACCAGACAGAATTGGGTTCTTGCAGAACAAAAAGATGCAGAAATGCAATTCACTGGAGTTTAAAAGTCTGTTCTGCCCGTGCCATCGGTCTACTGGAAGCATCCCGTATCTGTTCCAGTACCTACCTACTTTCCCCATAAGGGAGCCAAGATCTCCAAACACACAGCACATCCGCCTAGATATCCGGTCTAAATGCACAACTCTCAGATAAATCTTTAGGTTCCCAAGCTGTACTCACTGTAAAGCTCTGTGCTCCTAAGATATTCTTACCATTAAAACATTCACAATTTGCTAATAAACTGGAGGTTTTGTGTTGCTCTGAGAAGATCCAAGAATTATATATAATAATGTAGTAACTTTAAGGCTTACATGACAAAGGATATATCTATACACATATCTACTAAGCAAACTAAATCATTTACACAGACCTTGCACAGACTTGTAATTTACATATACTAATAAGTGGACAAAAAATATGTGCCATAATACCAGAAATACTTATTTTCTAATCTTAAAAATAGATCAATTAAGATAGCATTTATGTCAGTAATGTGGAAATTTCTTTTAAAAATAATTATACAAACAGGAACAGCCTGCTCATTCTAATTATTAAGCTAATAATTCTTCTAATTCCATGAGTAGCAAATATTAGCATCCAAAGCTTGTAGGAAAACTTACTTATATATGTACCAGTACAATATAAGTAGTCATTAAAAATTTTACATTGAATTGAACTATATCCTAACAAGGATGGTAATCATTCCTGGCAAGTTAGTACTATAGATTTCTATTTTCCCTATATCTGCATTAATTTCATTTTACTGTAACTGATGTGCTCGTGTTGTTATATGTGCTTGCACTGTTGTATGTGGGGATCTTCCTAGCTATGCAAACACTACTCATCTGGTATTAATTACAACCAGTTCCCTCTAGCAGGGAAAGAAAAATGTTTTTAACTCAAATCAATTGCACTGAAACTTCATTTCACTATAGTAAATGGTGGGAATGTCAAGAGAGGTAAAATTTCTCTCACAGTTTAATGTGACCCACCGGCCCACACCCGCATCTTCAGACTTCCCAGTTTAGGAGCATGACAAGCAGAATGAGTGATAATCAGTCCTGGGCTCTAGGCTTGACAAGAGTTTGGCTGCCCATCCGCAGGCAACCCTATGCAGGCACTTGTAAAACAAGGGCCTGAGCTAGCTCATTGCTAAGAACTCTGCCACCTTAAAATTCTATGGCCCAGATAATGAAAACCAAAGGACCCAAAGCATCAGTTCCCCACTCGGAATATGTCACATAAGTGAACAGCTCAGTGGCAGGAACTACAGGCATCTGACTGAGGAAACCGTTCTGGCCTGGCATCTCACACATCAGCTAAGGCAAAGCAGAAGCAGCAGTAACCAGCATATTGACCATGCAGCCCAGCCCACCTTCTTCTCTCGGTAATCTGCCTCACACTAGCCAAATCTGTGGACACTGGGACTGGAGGGGTAGGTAGCCAGTCCACATTTCTTTCCCCTCTTGCCGTCTATATTCCTTGCTGGCTTCTTCTATTCATTGCTGGCCTATTCCCTCAGAAGGGAGAGAACTACCACAAATTCTCAGGAGAACCTCAGCGAGAGCTGACATCAGAGTAAAACGGTTGGGCACTGACAGGAGAATGAGGCAGGTAGCACCTAGTGATTACATTCTAAAAAAGGAAAAATCATACTTACTAATCTTTAATGTTAGTTTTTAAAAAATAGAAATCTAGTATATTAGAACATCTTTCTTCTGATTTTTTTGCTAGTACTGGTAAGGTGTCTAATTAACGACTTACAGTAGAAATGAACAGATTCTGACACATCACATTTCTTTCAATTAGAAAAGGTTTCGACCCCTGTGTTCTAACTCTACTATTCAGTCAAGTCCAAGTGCACGGGACCATTGGCAGAATCATGTTGTAGGGACTAAAACCTAAACTAAGTGCTCAATGCATATGGGGAAAAACTGAGGCTTAGAAAAGCTGAGGGTCTTGCCAAAGTCCTAGAGCCAGTGTGTGATATGGTCAGGATTTGAAAGCCAGGTAAACTCCAAGGCTCGGTCTCCAGGAGTGGAGATGGAGACAGTAGCCCTGGATGTAAAGTTTCAGAACGTGTCCCAGAAATTCTCAATGGGTAACCTTGAGTAGCCCTAGATGTAAAGTTTTAGAACGTGTCCCAGAAATTCTCAATGGGTAACCTTGACCTAAGAGCTGCACTGGTACTCATGAGAACATTCCTGCCTCCCATCCCCTGGCAGTCGTCTATCCCTATCCTCACACGCATCCTATAGGCACAGTGCCTGCTGAGAGGCAGCCCCAGTGTGGAGAGGTAGATGGCCGCGTTCACACATGGTGACAAAATGAACGGTACCACGCAACTGTGTGAGCCAGCAGAGGCCAGGCCCGGACTCAGGTTTAAGGATGTTCCTGTAACAGCAATAGCTATGTTCCCGACCTATTCCTCACTTTCCTGCTTGGCTCACACCTCCCTGCCAGGCTCCCAGAGTCCAAAATAAACAAATGAGTGAGTAAGAACTGAGGAGTACAGTCCCTCTCTGCTGTTTGCTCTAGGTTTTTACTAGGCCGCCCCTTACCCCTGCTGTAATTACACAGTAAAGAGCCGCGCTGTTGCAATTTTATTTTGTTCTATAATTGGGTCAGTCAGGCACTAACCAGATGTTCAGCCATAGGCACCTGCCCTTCCCCACCACAACACAATTCTCCCACTGCATTTAGTCACTGGCTCCCCTCCCCCCGATACAAGCCCCAAGAGTTTCCGGCTTCCTGCGGATGAATATAGGGTTAGCTATCAAGCTATAAACGTCAACTCAGAACCTTCAGGAAAAAGCCACTGGAGAGGACAGTTCTTTAACTGGGCTAATTAAATCACTCAGGCCCTTTCCCAGGACCCACCAGTCTAATTCCCATGCCTGTTTTCATTCCCAACTCCCTTCCTGGACAGACTCTTCTCACTCACCCCACCCCTGATGCTAACTGGGTGCCGGTACTATGCACACGAGCAGTGTCCGGAGCCTGGGGCTGCCTATGCAGCACACTGGGGCTCCCCACTCTGAGGACCCTACAGTCACACTTTGCTGGTGGGGTCTGAAGACTGGGATCTCAGCTCTCCGCCACTGAGCTGGCCCTGGCTCACATGCCCACCGCTCAGGCCTCCTGGCTCTGCTAGAAAAAAAGTAACATGGGATTCACAAAGACCTAAAAGGAAAAGTAATAAAGAAAACTGGAGTTTTAGAGAAGGAGTGAAAATATGGAGTCAGTCATGCTGAGTAAGAGAATTTTAAAGAAAGACATAATAGTGGTCTTTAACACTGAGAAGGATTTGAGGCTCTTCCTCAACACCAACTTAAAAAGAGTGACTGACTTCCCTTTTCCACTGAACATATGAGGGAAATGAGCTCAAGAAAAAACTCACAGATGTGGGGGAAGATGGCACTTAAGGTGAGGATTATTTTTAATCAGTATTATCACCAGTAGAGATAATCATTTTCCTGATTGGTTTTTAAATAAATTATAAGTTATAAAGACTTATTACAAATTCTAGATTAGCTCACTTGTCTTTGAGCAGGTGACTCATTTGTAAAAATAAAAATAAATTATTTCTAAAGTTCTTTCCAGCTCTAATAGTCCACTATTGCATACTTTTCATTTTCTTTGAAAAAAAATCAAAGCAACTCCACCACTACATTGTAAGATGAACACGGATTGTACTAGAGGAGATTCACTGTGGAAAGACCTCCAACACCATGGAGGAGAATAATATTACCAAAGAAGCTGCAAGAACTGTGGGCAAATCCAAAAACATGACAGTAATGAATGTTAAGCAGATAAGGAACACTGTTATGTACACAGGAAAAAAAACCCATAACCTCAAAAAGAAGGTTTCTCGGAGATTTTCTCCACTAAAATGGTCAGGACTCCACTGGATAATTTGTTCCTACTTGGATGATGTCATCATGCTAGGTTTAACTGCTTTTAATAACTAGTACATTTCAGTCATCTCTCACTTTCTCCCACAGAAGATCAAATCAGCCTTTCAATGACCTACTTCATGAGTCATAATTTTTCTGTTTATGATTCAGAAAAATGTCTTCAGTCAGTATTTCCCAGACTACTGTGGGTTTATTCCAAGACCCAATTTCATCTTCATTGGTTTCCTACAGGAAACCAGACCAACTTCCTATTATTTTATTTTCCTTACTTTTAGCATACCATAGCCCACATCAAATTAACTGGAAGTGAGAGTGATAGAAGACTTTATTCCGCACAAAGAGAAGCCAACACAAACAATGCCCAGTCTACAAGTCACGGATTCAAAATTAAGTACAAAATGAGCTAATATTAGAAACTTCCTTCAAAAGAACACCAAACAATAAGACATTTATTTTAATTAATCTTGTTGCAAGCATTTCATCTCCAGAGAGAACATTTTCATTTTTAAAAATGTTGTCTATGAATACAATAAATATGACAGAGGTTATTAATACAAAGAAATTGATTATAAGGAATAAAATATGTATTTCCCAGTGTGATCCCCTAACAAGCAATTAGGAAAACAGGCAGACAACTGAAAGCCCAAATGCAGAGCCTGGACTGGTCAGAAGCAGAAGAGCACACCTCTTCTGCTATGGCAGTCAGCACCCCAGAGTCTTCATCCCATCCCTTCCCCAGGCCCACAGGTCAAGCTGTCCTAAACAGAGGTATAAAACACGGGATTTCAAAAAGCATGCTATCCATGGCTTGCACTCATACTATTTCTCTAAAATAGTATGAGTAAAGGAGAAGTACTTAGTCTTACAGACAATAAGCTGCCTGAAAAGAAGAAATTTCTGTGTGTGAGCAGTTTTGGTATAAAGGATATCAGATTCTCTTCAGGCACTTTCACTCTCACCACTCCTCACTGCAATGGAATTGTGGGCTGTAATAGCTCTTATAGTCGTTAATCAGTGAGTAACAAGACTATTTGACAATAAACTCAACAGCTGACACATTGAAGGAAGAACACCTAAAAAGAATGCATTTAAGGCACATACTCTACATGGTCAAACCAAGAAACATGAGACACTACAGCAACTCTGTTCTCAGAGTGGGCCATCCGCATCCACACATATCCTAGAAAGCCAAGTTTTCAAAGCTAACTAATGCAGGTATCACCCTAGGTCTAAGGAGTCAGAGTCTCTGGAAACCTACTGGGAATACTGATGAAAGCTTGTCTGTCGGAGTCTGTCTCCCACCAGGACACATCTAGAAAAGAACCCACCAATTTCTGTTCCTGTCTCTAACCCCACGTCTAAACCCCTGTGATCTGGCTAACTCCTTTCTGCCCCACTACAAAAATGCCCTGTTTAAAAATCACAAATTACCTCTGGTCTCACTGCCAAACCCCGTGACCTCTTCCTGGTTCTCTCCCCGCGAGACTCATCCTCGCAACTTCTCCATTGCCTCTTGTCTCCCGCTTCCTTCTAGGAAACCTACTCTCCCCCTCCCATCCTCCAACCTTCGGCATGTTCCCAAGGTTCGGTCTTCAGGCTCCTGTCCCTCTTTCTGCAGCCACTACCTGGCAACTCAAGGAATCTGGGAGGCAGGAGACATCTTTGTACTTCAACACGCATGCAAAACACGGCATAGTTTAAACTATCTTATGACCTGCATCACCTAAATGTTCAAGTAAAACACCTTACAATGGTTTCCTATGCACTGTCTGGTGCCCTGAGCACTACAGCTTTCTTTCTGCTCCGATGACCACACTGAGTGGGGCAGAAAAGTCAGCCCTACTGGGCATCCTATTGCATCCTCTTGCCTTGGCTTCTATTGCTACCATCATCATGTGATGGCTTCCTACGTCTTCACCAGTATCACAAGAAGTCTAGAAGACAGTGATCTTTAAGACCCCTGTCTGAATATAGCACTGCCCCCAGGCTGCCCAGAGGTATTCCAGGGTCCTATTCTGCCCAACCTCACATTTCTTCTCAGCATTCTTTCTGCTCAACTCATAACCCAGTGCTCATCATACTACACACATGTCCTGCATTTTCTCAATTCTAACTCTTGGCGTTATTACTTCCATTTCATCTATCCATTTCCCACTTCTCTGTAAATGCTCACCCTATACTTAAAGACCAGAACCAGAGCCAACTCTTCTTAATCCCCTCAGATGGAAGTCCTCTTTCACCCTCCACTACACACTTGAGGACTCCACGGCGGCCTCTAGCATGTGCCTCAAGTGACCCTCTACAACAGGAACCCTCCCCAGCATGAATGGATTTTATATACCTTATCCTTCACTACACCATGCATGATACCTGTATCACTTATGCACTTTACAAATACTTGCCCAAGGATTAAGTAGCCTTACAAATCAGAATTCTTAATTGAGCATCATTCCTGCCAATGAACTGACCTTTAGGAAAAACAGCCAAAGTATTAAAAAAAGAAAAAAAAACAAAAGGTAAAGTCATAAACATAGCAACTTAGAAGGAATCAACTCACTTTCCTACTCTTTCTGTTCCTTTAGATATATCACCCTAAAGGTATATCATTCCTTTAGGTTATCACCACTTTAGGATAATAACAAAACACTATTATGTTCACTGCAACTAAGGAAAATACTGTATGTTTTTTTGAACTATAAATGCGTTTTGGAGAAAGAAAAGAATCGACTGACTTGACACTAAAATGACACGGCAAAGGCTGGCTGGCTTGCTGTCTTCTCCCCACCCTCTTAAATGGAAGAATGAAGCCAGGGCCTTCACACTGAGCTGTGTCCCCAGCCCTCCTCTTTCATGAGACAGAGTCTTGCTAAATTGCTAAACTGCCCAGGCAGGGATCAAACTTGCATTTCTCCTCCTTCAGCTTCCCAGATTTCTGGGATTACAGGGGTGAACCACCACACCCAGCTAGGGGGGCTTTCCATAAATAAACTTCTAAAACTTCCTGCATCTTCCTGCTATTCTGGTTTATAGCTTTTGGAGGTGATAAGCTATCTTGATCACGAAGGAAACTTCTTAATCTTAGGGAAATTGAGTAACAGAGCACTGGTTCCAAAACACTCTGCACGGTCTGAAAGACACTCTCATCTGGTCATGAAGGGCAAGAAACAGCCAGATGAATAACAATGTAGAAGATAGACTGACTGCCTCTACTGGGGAAAAATAAAGTCTTCATTCCTGGAATGATAAAGAGTCACTGCTTCTGTGCAGTAAAGAGAGTTAATAATCTCTCAAGCACAAAATGGGAAAACACACTGAGAATCAGGTAGGAAATACTAACTACTAGAACCTAGAGACCTTGAAACTTTTTTATAGACCAAACTTTAAACTTGGTAGTAATACATCCTTACAGATTAAGAAAGGGAAAAGGGCTGAGAATATACCTCAGTGGTATAGCATATGATTACCAAAACCCAGCACCAAAAACAGGATGGGTGGCTTTCTTTCCTAGAGCAGAAGCAAGTAAGAAATATCTTTATGACTGATATGGTGTTCCTACGTTACTGGGAAATGTATTAGGCAGATTGATACTAAATTTTAAAATGTGTTACCAATTACTTGATAACACATTACAATTACAATTTCTTTTTTACACTAACAGACTCGCCAGGTATGGGGGCTCATGCCTGTAATCCCAGCACTGGGGAAGCTAAGACAGGAAGATCACTGCGAATTCAAGGCCAGCCTGGGCTACGAAGTGAGTTCAAGCCCATAGTGAGACCCTGTCTCAAAAAGACAAAAAAATACAAAATAAACTAACAGAGGCACAGAACACACTCATCTTGGCTATATTCTGTGCAAATAAGGGGTACAAAGATATATATCAAATCATTGTAAATATTTCCCCATCTTTGTTCATTAAACAGCAAAACAAGCAGTTTTAGACTGTCTTTTTAAAAAACTTAGTTATATGCTTTCATTTCTAAGTTCCATGAAGCATCGTGATTGAGTACACATCTAAACAGAACTCACATCACCCCTGGCTTCTGCTTCCACTCCCCTACGGGAGCACCAGGACCCTGGCACAAAAATCTGAGTCAAGCAGGTCCTTTGAAGCCTGGGATGAGCAACTCAGGTTTACTGCAATTCAGTCCAGAGAGAACAACTAGAAGAACGTGAGCAGAGCCCCCAAGAATCCGAGCATGTACAGTGCCTCACACTGAGCAGAAGGGCACTGAGCATGGCGTCCAGTGATTTCTACCACTCATAGGAAGTGAGTTCAATTAATTTTAACATATTAGTTTGACTCCAAAAACATTACTCTCTTAGCCTGTCATATAACCACTAATAAATATTAATTTTAAAATAAAGTCTAATGAGTTACATCTTCCAACATTTTAACAAAATGTTTCATTCACAATGTGATTCTAAATGGATAAAATACATCGAACTGTGACTCACAACTACAGTGAACAACCCAAAATAAATGAAAACTACTATTTCAATGTTAACAGTAACATTTTATTACACTATTCAATAACAAGAGATCACACCTTTAAAAAAATCAGCATTTCTATTAGGATGAGCAGCCAAGCTAATACTAACGATGGGACCAGCAGTTGTGCTACTGAACTGAGAAGTGGCAAACACAGCAAAATGCAGAGCACAGCAGGAACACAGCCAGGGAGATCGTGACGGAAACGGCTTACTTTGACATGGCTCTGGGCACCGAGGTTGTAGATCTCCGTGGGTTTCACTTCATTGATTATCTTCACAAGGCAGGTACTGTCAGTGAGATCACCATAGTGCAGCTTCATGTCTGCAGGGTTCAGAAACAAGCCATTAGACAGAGGAAAACAACAGAATCTGATCTTTTACAATATCAAAATTGAAATGTATATCATGAAAGTAAGAAAACCAGGTCAAAATGAAAATGTTGTATCTGAGGAGAACAGCAGAGTGTAACTGTCAATGTTAAAGAAACTGCAGCATAGAAAGATATTTATCTATGCTGCCTATGTCTGCAAAGGATTTGTAGTGGTAAACACAGACAAACTTGCTTAAAAACCATAATATGACATGTTTTACAATTAACCTCAGAGCTCCCAGTAGTTTTAAGATGTGTTATATAAGAGTAAGAGTGAGACAAGTAAAACCTTGGAAGAATGTGCTTACCCTCCAAAGAAATCGGGAACATACACTAAATGATAGCAAAGATGGCTCTATATTTGATACCTTTGTTCAGGTAGTTTTCTCCCAGTGATGTATAGGTACATCGTGAAGATCAATCTTTAAATTGCCTGTGATATGCCTAACGCAGCAACATTACTGATTAAAATAGAGCTAGCCCATCATCACCTCCTAGGTCCAACCATCACCTCTGAGGTCCAAGCTGCTCCTCACACTGATTGAATGAATGTAAGAATTTGAGATATACAGATGAATAATTTGCTAACTTGATCACTTCACTATTTTTATAAAATGCTAATTTATATCTAGATGCAATGGCAGTAGTGTTCTGAAATTTGCACAATAATATACAGAGTAAGTATCTCTAATCTGAAAATTCAATATTTGAAATGCTCCAAAATTTGAAACTTTTAAGACGTGCTGATATGATAAGTGGAAATTTTCACACAATGAAACTGTTTCAAATCCACAAAATTATTTAAAATATTATAAAAATTATCATTGGGTGATATATAAAGTATATGAGATACTAGTGAATTTCCTATTTGGACTTGGGTCCTATCCCCAAGACATCTCATTATATATATGCAAATATTCCAAACTCTGAAAAATCCAAAATCCAAAGAACTTCTGCTTCTAAGTATTTTGGATGAGGGATATTCAATCTACAATAATCTTAAAGAAAGATGCACTTACAAACATAGACATTAAGGTGGAGAGCCCTTCCTGTGGACAACTCAATCACTTTCCTGATATCACTACCTAAACTACCGAACTTTCAAACAGTCAGGGCTGGAGGTAGATACAAAATCACTTCTGGTTCACAAACTGACTGTACTGTCCTTGCTGGCCAGAAAACATGGCTAGGTAATGCAGGCTGACCTTGGAGTTACAAATCCCATGTCCTAGTCAAAGTTTGCCTTCTGCCTGGTATGTACCTGGTAAAGTCACAACCTCTCTCTGTCTCCATTCCCTGTGTACAAAATGGTCTCCCTAATAAGCTCAGCAGTTGCTATGGAATCAAAGGAGAAAACGCTGCATGCTAATGGGAACCACACAGATATACACAGGCAAATTTATTAGCAAAAACAACAAAATGACTGAAAATTCCAACAATGAGCTATAAAACAATATTAATATAGTTTTGATTGCCACTGGGTTTTGGACCTGTCTTCACAAATAATTTTAAAAATTAATTAAATGTGCAAAGTCCATTTAACTTGAGTATATCAGACAAAAAGTAAAAAGGAAAGGAGTTCTCCTTCAATATGGACCCGCTCTTACTTGAGGGGACAGGGACACCTGGAAAAAGATGATCAAAGGCCTATCTTCGTTTGGTTCCTCAAACCACCCACCCAATATCCTTCTAATAGAAAAACCAAGATGACACTATGGCCTAGGGCAGCAAGCAACAACAAAGATTTTCACAAAACACAGGTTGTAGTCAAGGCAGTAATTCATGGGTAAATAACCGTGACGTGATGGGCTCTAAGGAAATATGACATTTGAAAATATCCTATCTGAACATAGGAAGTTGTAGAAAGAAATTTTAGAAAAATAAAATCACTTACTTCCTTCAATATGAGCCTGGGGATTCTTATACAGATGTTCAATTCGACCTGTATTAAATGAACTGGATCGCCGTACAATTCCATGAACCTGTGTTTTATGTGTGGAAAGATAAAAGTTAATTATAAATGTACAGTGAGGGTTAATAAACAACTCAGAAGTTCTTCTGCTAATGTCTGACTTTGTGAAAAAATATAAATATTACTTATAAATACTATCTTTAAACATTAGAAATATTTCTGCTGCTTGCCGACTCTGTATCCACTGCCAGCCAGCTTCTACGACCTCACTTCCATCTTTCCCTCATGTTTTCACTGCCAATCTCAACTAAAGTAATTAGATAATTATGTAATTTCATGCTTAGTTGTAGATATTCAAATGTCTCCTTCCCCAAATACACACTTACAGCTCTACTGTTGACAAAAATATCTCTTCAATTTGAAACTGAAGACAGACCACGTGAGGCTGCATCTGTAAAACAGCTCGGCAGCCTGTTTAATGCAGAGCACAAGGCCTCCACATCCTGCCAGAGTCCTCAGAGCTCCTGTAGGCTGCATCTATTAATACGTGTATTTCTAGAACCACATATATAATCAGAGAACAGTTGCTATTATGTAGCTGTGCAGAAAAGTCAGATGCTAAATTGTATAGATTAGGAACATGATTTACCTACTACTGGATTTAAGACATATAAGAAAAGGCAAATGAAAAGAGGATTTTAAAAACTTTTCTTTTTATCTTAACTGAGTCATGATTAGTGTGAGGAAACTGGCTGGAAAGGGAATGCATACCTGCCTGATACTGAAGAAAAAACTGTTTAGGTCTGATGTATAAGAGAAATTAATCCAGGCCTGGTCCTACTTCCTTCTTGTGTCAAGATTGCTCCCTTTGTGCTGCCAATGCCAACACCAGCTTATGTCACCAGCTGCCCACATTCCAGTTCCACTGGTGGTAGTTTTAATCCTTGACTTATTTTAGAAGTGTTCTTTCTAATGTTGGGTAGGTTCATTTGCAGCTGAATACACTTCTATATTTTACCTCAATCATTTTCTGTCTATTTCAGACCAAAATTAATCCTTGGCATGAGTCAAATATTCCAAGTGCAAGAGGGAAATTATAAGCACATAAGGCTTTCTTTCAAATAGAAAGAAATGTCATCATCATTTTATATGGCATACATGAGAAACTGACTTCTGCAAAGGATACAGCACACCCACAATTAGCAATTCTGTTGGTTAGCTGCTTTGGCCAAGAGAAAAGCACTCGTCCACACTATTTTCCAAAAGAATGAAACTCAAGAAAAGTTAGTAAACATAAAAATATTTTAGGAAGGGAACACTGAAAACTTGGTTGACATTTTAGTAGGCAAATATTAAAATCTAGGAAACATTAAATTGAGATTTGACTATACACAGACATTTCTTTATTTGGATGTGTAGAAAATAACGGTAATGGTAAACTTAGAATTTATTCTACTTCAATCTAACTTTTCAATTCTTATTCAGTATTAGGGTTGAACTGCTCTACAAAATCAACTTTGTTTAATAAAAAGCAATTTCATATATAAACTTATACATGGGAAACTTGTTTTCTACCAAAGCTATTTCTGAAATATAGATTTCTCAAATACAAGTACTTTGTCTTATTTTATAGAGAGGAATTTCTATGTTCTAAAAACAATTTACCTTTGACAATGAAAATAATAATAGTATTATTATTTAAACTGTCTTCTGTTAATCACTGAATTCTGTGTAAGTCCCATTCTAACAGCCCCAGAGCGGAAAAATATATATATCATATAAACATACAAGACATCAACAAAAATATTAATGATCTTGATGGACTCTGTGCAAAAAGTTACAGCAAATCAGTAACACAGGACCTAGGGCTGGGGATATAGCTCAGCGGCGTAAGTGCCTACCTGGCAAGCACAAGGTCCTGAGTTCAATTCCAAGTGTAAAAAAAAAAAAAAAAGAAGTAACACAGGATTTCAATGTCACACTTAAATTCACTACTTTGCGGGGGGGTTCCTAATGAAAAAAAAAGTGCTTTAATTTCCCCTAACTCCCAACATTTGGAATGTATATACAGGGAAATAAAGAGCTACCAAATGCTTAATCCATGACAGCAGGTATTATTCTAAGAACTTATGAAAGCTGAGTCTGTCTGCTGTTGAGACAGGTGGAAATGCAGACTTCAAGACAAGTCAAAATGTGTGCAAACTGCGTAATCTAGTTAAGAATTTGAGATTAGCAGCTTTTTCTCTATAGAAAGGATGTAGGAAGGGCTTTTTTGTTTGTTTTTATAAGGATTTGGGGAGAAAGAAGAGATGAAGGTTTGGAAACCAGACTGAAAAGATAAATGAGTTAAATGACTTTATATAAACTTAATCAGAATCACTATTAAATTACAGCACTTCAAACAGAACATAATTCTGAAAAATTGAGATCTTAAATAAATGGATGTGGGTGTTATGACAAACAAATTTCACGTGCCAGTTAACTAAGTGATCAAGAGGAAAATTTCACATTCTTTTCATGTCTGAACAAAGTTGATTTGACTGCAAAATCTAGTGTCAGATTAGACATTATTACAATGAAATGTTTTATTATATATTATAATGAAGAAAAAAGTTCTTTAGTATGTAGATTTTTCTTGGATGCAACAATGCCTCCCAGGGATGGTTAATGCCACCCATCTTTTGAAAAATATAAATGACCTAGGTCAGTGGGATGAACCGATGGCACTCACCATAGCAGGCCATTTGTTATCACTGAAAGCTCTACAAGGTTCACCATCACGGCTCTAGGGACCATCAACATCAACAGCTAACATCTGCACATCGACAACCATATGCCAGACAATTTCTGATAGATATGAAATCACTCCGTCTTCATAGCAACCATACTACTATGAATCCCACTCTAGCTGAGAATACTGCCTGAGATCACCCAGCCAGTAAGCAGCAGTATTCAAGGGTAAATTTGCTCAATCCTGCTGGTACTCAGTACAGTTTCAACCAGAATCCATGAAAACCACGGCCTTTTTTCAAATCAAGGTACACAGGATTCTGTGTAGCCAACAACCAGAAAATAGCCAACAACCCAGGAAAGGAATATTTCAATGTTTCTCGTAGATCAAGAAAGTGTAGCAACTCAATATCCTAACAATAATCTCTCAGAGATAACTATCAATCTTTGCATCCCTGTATTTCTCCCTCTCTACTGAACCTCAAAGGAAGTGGCCATGGTTGTTTTCCTAGAAAGGAAATTCACAACGTATATATTCTTTATTTTAAATTCCAACATGCGGCTTCACTGTTTAGTTACTTAATACAAATTTTTCTTATATATCCAGATAAATGTACAGTTTTAAAGCATTCAATTTAAGTCTGTTGTTCTCTGGCTTTTCCCTGTAAACAGACAAAAGGGTACACTGCTGATGATACACTGTCACTTCTCTGCCATTAGCAGTACTAAGAAGGTACAGGACACTAGAATATGCTTCCACAAAAAGGTTCGTTTTTGTTGATTTTCCTTTATCCCTAACGGTGGGAAGGAACACACAGCTCTACTATGTGCCTGATGGCTGCATCCTGGTAGTGCTAATATGTGAGTCTGGCCAAGGAGCCGTCTATGCCATCTATGTCCACTGGCTTGTTGGCATCAGACACTGTCTCTCCATCATTCCTGCAGCAATAAGCCCCTTACACATCATCGGCTGCTCTGGCTAAGTGTTTTCCAAGTGCCATCTCACCTAATCCTCATGACCACCTCAGAAGACAGTGTGCTCATCACCTCATCTATCCACAAGGACACTAAGTCTTAGAGGAATTGAGTGACTTGTTCAAGGGAACAGAGCTAGCAACTGCAGAGGAGGATTAAGACTCAGGCCATCCAGGGCCCAAATCCCAGGGCTCCTTTGCTAAGGTGGCCTGGACTCCTGGTCCAGCTCTCTTCTGTGTGCTGGGCAACTGGGTATAAAGAAGAATGGCCCTTTGTACTTCAGCGAGGCACAGAATTAAGTATGTGAGGTATTTACAGGGTAATTTTCCATATAGCTGATAATTTGTTCTCTTCACTATGAAAGGACATCTGCAGGTATAGTAAAGAATGAACAATGCTGAATACATTTTCTTGATGTTTTCTTAATGTTTAATCCCAAGTAAAATTCAAGACAAGAAACAGTAACAACGATAATTTTGAGTTTCTCACTGAGAACTGGACCAGGGATAAATTAATACATTCAGCCTTCCATACACATAGACTTGGTATCCATGGGTTCAACCAGATTGAAAAAAAAAATTTTTAGCTGCATCTATGCTGAACATATACAGACTTTTTCTTACCATTACTCCCAGAACAATATATCTATTTATGTAGCTTTTACATGGTCTTATTTATTGTAAATAATTGGAGATATATGTCAGTCATATGTAAATTTGTTATTGGGAGGTAGCTTGGAACTGATCCCCTAAAGATACCAAGAGATGACTGTTCTTTACTTGTTCACATTAAAGAGTTTGTTCCAAACATGATCAAATATATAGATTTCAAGGGCCACATTTAAATGGTTAGGCCTCAAACCTTCAGAAGTCTAAAGATGTGTGTGGCCATACGAGGTAATTAACATTACTTATTGATCTTTTAATACATGCTATTCCTTTCAAAGCCATCCACAAACGTCTGTTTTTGCTTGAAGGCTAGCTAAACTCTTTGTTTGCTTTTTCAAGTAGAGAAGGAGCAAAGGAGTGGTTGACTGTGCTGTGCAAATTCTACACCAAGGGTTTGTTCTTGCTTACTCTGCCCTGGCACCACTACCCCACCAACCTCGCTGCCCTCCTGCAGGCCACTCCTCCAAACAGTACAGACTTCCCCACCCTCCTGATGGAGGGTTGGCCTTTCCACTACTAGCCAGTCAAAGAGTATCTGCTTCTTTCCTACAAACAGCTCAGCCTGAGCAGCAAGCCTCTTCTTCACAGAGGTTATCTGATCCCCTTTTGCACTTTGCTACCTAAAACTATGCTGTTTCCAGTTATTTCTGAGACAAATGATAGACCTGATTCAAAAGAGCTCAGAGAGGTCAGCCCTACAGATTTGTACTACCTTACACTGCCTTGTTACCCTGTGGTTAAATCATTCTACGGCCCTCACTGGAACCTTATACTGCAGCAATCCTCCCCCACCTGTCATCACAGCACATGGCCAAGCCCTGTCCTCAGGACCACAAGGACACTGCCTATTACCACCAACCTCTCTCCAGTCTCAGCCCTCTGTGCCCATGTCAAAGTAGATCTCAACACCCATGCAGCTGGAGCGCTGCTGCTGTCATACCACCTCCCTCTGCAAAACTGCGCAGCTGTTTTGACCAGGCAAAGCATGTTAGAACATATAGACCATCACTGAGCAACGAGTTCCTTCTGCTTCACTCAGGCCTCGACTACACCACTGGCAACCGGCTCCCTCTAGCAGGTCCCACACAGGTGAAATGCAGTCTACAGACGCCCTGCTGCCATTCTTTTTAATATTTATTAAAACATTATAAGGTTAGTATAGCCTGAAATTTCCTAAAACCCATATGGCTGAACTATATATGACCTACTCTAAAACTCTCCTCTCTGGAGAATATACATTTACATCTTCAATTATTATAGCAATCTACACTATAATATACTTATATGTACTTTCATAATTACTTTTGTCTTATTTTGATATTGCAAGTTAGATAAGAGTACAAAAGGTGCTACACACATACCTGTGAGTTTTTAAAGTCTGAAAGTCAAAGCTATTAGATAAGACTTTGAATTATGGTAAAAAAATTAATTTTCATTTCTTTAAATCTCATTGGTGTGTAGATACCAAAATCCTTGCTGTTGCTTTTCCATTTGTCCCAAATGCACATTTTTTATATACTATCCCTACAACTAGAATAAAGAGACAAGGCAAAGCTATTAATAAAAATGACCAGGCAAAGCAGGTTAGAACATATGGACCACTGTGTGGGTTTTTAGTGTCTGTAGGGCATGAATTTTTACACATGCATATATCTGAAAAGTGTTCTTAAAAAAGCACAGTATACACACTGAACTGCATCAAATTTAATATAAGAAAAAAACCCTGCATCTTGTTAAGGAAAGGACAAAATGTTGATGGAAAAAAGAAAAAGATGATGAAGACAACAGTGGCAACAAATCTAAAAGTTTCAGCTTCCATAAAATATATGGCTGCCCATTAGAAGGCAAAAACCTCCAGGTGTAAATTTTTCATTCAAGCTTGCCAAAGATCAGTTTGGTTTTTATTGCTCTGTGCAATTTCCGAATTAAGTGACTTCGCCGTAAGTGGAACTTTTTTGTGTAACACATTACATCATAAATTAACCCTCGTAATGTTGCAGCTTGGTTTGCAAAGGCTGCTGCTTTATCTAAAGGAGAAAGCGGGAGGCGTGCAGAGCGGCTGAGCCGCCAGGGCTCACCAGCAGATAAACAGCACAATGAGCTGGCAGGACCTCAGGCCCAGCAGTACAATCTTCCCCAGGTTCCGATTTGTTATCAGAGTTTCCATGGAAAACACACACAGGAGGACTGCAGCAGAGGAAGCACAAGGCCGTCACGTCCTGGTGATCACACTGCCCAGTACCTCACTGAGTCACTCACCTCGTAGCCTTTCTCCAGCAGGAACTCAGCCAAGTAGGAACCATCCTAGAAGAAAAGGAAAATTGGGAAGCGTCAGACCCGAAGCGGCTGGTACAGACTAGAGTAAGAAAAGGATGGAAAAACCTGCTTGAAGAAAAAATTAAGATTGGTGGCAACCAAAGTAAAAGTAACCTAGGATGACAATAAACACGTCTTCCCAGAGCATGTTTGCAACTGTAATTCATGTAAGCTCCACAGAAGACACAGTAAGATGCAGCAACCCAGGGAAGTCACAGCAGGCAACAGAAAGGACTTGGGATTAACTCTGATCCCTTACGAGTTGTATGACGTATGCACATATGTGCACAAAGCAGAATGCCCAGGTGCTGTAGGAACATCAGACCGCAATATGACAGAGGGGGCATAAAACAGGTATCTATGGGGTGCAGTGGGAGTTGTGTGGCTGGGGACAGGGAAGGTAAGTGGAGGAATAGGCAGAGTAGAAAAAAGTTAGAATTACCGAAGGTGAGCCTATCTGGGAGGACTTCCAAGTACGGCTAACCTCAAGAACGACAGAAAGTCAGAGAGGGGGCTAAAGGGTCTTAAAATGTATGTGTGTATACTCAGGAGTGGGGATGCAGTCACATCTGTATTATCACAGCATCATATGGACAAACACATACACACATGAACTTTAATAAAAATGAGGATATTAATTTTTATTAAATAGTAAATACTTCATTTGTATTAATCTTAAATCATGTAGTTAATTCCTAACTGAAGATGAAAGCATCTGATGAAAAAGTGAGAGTCTCAACTGCTTTTCAATAATTTCTGAGTAAGAGTCTCCATTACACAGTATTCTGTGCACAATTTTTAAGGGACAGTGTGTCACATTTTTAATTAAACTACTAAGAAGTGAAAAGTTGAGCAGTTGCCCTTCTAGAGACACTTTACAAAGCCAGCAGCCTCCCTTGGAACATGAGTTGGGCACATATTCTACAATGGATCCTGTACGTGCTCTTCTGCTTTCAGCCCGGTAGAGTCTCTTCTATGCCACCCACATAAACATAAAACTCTGACAACCGGAAATGTATGTCCTCAAAACTAGTTGGGGTGTTTGGCTTCCTTTGGTTTGAAAAAAACTGACAAGATCCCTTTGAGCTTCAATTCCAACCAGATATTCC
The DNA here is from genome assembly GCF_000276665.1 of Chinchilla lanigera. Classification (NCBI taxonomy): domain Eukaryota; kingdom Metazoa; phylum Chordata; class Mammalia; order Rodentia; family Chinchillidae; genus Chinchilla; species Chinchilla lanigera. The sequence goes on along the minus strand of NW_004955465.1, from coordinate 11,144,778 downwards.
AGGAAAAAGAAAAAGGAAGCAAGCCTTACTATCATGACTTGACCTAAAGCTAGTGACAAGACTGCCAAGCAATCACTCGAAACATTAATTCAGAAGTCGTGCATAAATTCAGGCCAAATGACAAGGTAGGGCAAGCAAAGGACACATTTTGTGGTTCATTAAAATCTCCAGCAGATTTTCTTCTGACTCCTTGACATAAATATTCTGGTTCACAGTCTCATGTAGAAGAGAAAGCATTTGGGCTTTTCATCCCAATCTTACAGTGTGCATGGCTCTTACATACTTACTATACTAACTAATTCAGATCATGAGGCTGACCAACACAAGCCAGGTTAGCCTTCATGACTACCTCAAATGTTCACATAATCAGTAATCCTGTAAATCAATCAATGAACAAACAGTTCAGTAGAAAAATATTTGCAATAACAATCCTAACTCAACAATAGGTTGGAAAGCCCTGGTAAGCATGAAGTTGGTGCTCTTATGTTGTTTTGAAGCAGACACCATGACACTATCCATGATTTAGAATTCTCTTGGAATAAAAACGGGAAATGCTTTGTGTTCCTCCATAGTTACATAGAATGTTAACAAAAAAAAAAAAAAAAAAAAAAAACAGAGGTGACTGTGCTAGAGATCCCTGGAGTGGGGAGATGTGTGATTATTTAGAAAGCTGATGTGAACCAGACCTGACCAGCATTGAACTCTGTCAATGAGGTCTTGTTCTTCTCACCCAGGCCACTTCTCAAACTTTCCAACCACACTGGAACATTCTGAACCAGCAGTGGCACTGGCTTCCTCCTTGCTTCCTTGCCAGGCCTGTCCAGAGATAGGGCCTAGGCTGCACAATGAGTGGGAAACAAGCCGAGCAAAGGCTTCTGGTCTCTGGCCCAGGGAGCCCAGCTGGCCTCCCTTGGGGGACCCTCGAGGAGACACAGTATCTGAGAAGGCAGATGTCCGCCAAACCAGCAGGATGGTTGTTTCCGCCTCCCCTTGAAGTGCAGGCTGATAGAGAATGCTCCAATCAGACTGATGACTGAAATGCCATACCGGCCAAAGCCTGCAGTGAACATCAAGTACCAACACTGGACCCCTCTGACACCAAGATATAGACAGACTTAAATCTCCATCTTGGTCAGTGTGAATACAATCAATCTGGTATAAATTTCAGCCTAAGACCAGAGCTTGCTATAGAAAACTTAATAGTAGAGGTAATAGCCCAACTGTGTCCCCTTTAAATTTAACTTTGCACATAGTCATTAAGGGTATCTATTTCATATTAATGGTATACTGTTTTAGGCAATCACCATGGCTTTAATACTTTCAAGACAATAATATTTTGTCTTATTCTCTGAAGAACTCAGCTAGAAAGGTAAGCAGCAATTTGACATCTCAGGTAACTGAAGCATAGGAGGTTAGCCAATTTGCCGAAAATCACACCCATGAGTTACAGAAGAAGCCAGAAGTACAATCCAAAGCTTTCATGATTTTGAACTAGGAAATAATCTCCTTCCTTATCCTCTTCCACCTGGGAGCTACCAAAACATGTCAACTTCTCCCCGCAATATAATAAAAGACCATAAAGGATTCATTTTCAAACCAAGCTGATTCAGTCATTTTCCATTACAGGGTGTTCTATGGATTAAACAGTGCTTCCAGTTTTAATCAAGTGACCCAAGCCCAGAGAAGTCATGTAATTTGAGAACACTCCAAAGCTCCAAGGAGGGAGAAAGGATAGCAAGCCTGAAATTTCCCAGGTCTTGGTTCTGGGCGCCTGCACTCCCAGGAGGTACAGTGATGTGTGGAAGTGGACTTGCCTTGGTGGGGACACATGTTGGAGGGATATGGCCCTGCTCAGGGTCCAAAAGAGCCTCGTTTTACTGTGCCTGATGTTTATCCTATTCTTTTTTTGGTGAGGAGGTGCTTTTCTTTTCATGAAATACTCAGAAATGTCCCAGTGCAAGTCACATAAAAAAGCAAAACTCTAGAATTTAACAGTCAAATTTTGACTACTACAGTAAAACTATAGAACTCCACATCCATGAAAAGCTGAAGGAAATAGAAAGGCTCCTCCTCCTCCCAATGCCCAGAGATGGCTGGAAAAGCACTCACTGGGCCTTCACACCCACCCCATCCAAACACATGTACCAGGGCAGTCACAGTCCTACAGCTGACAGAAGCCGGACTTTCTTTACCTCTGCAACATGGATGCACCTGCAGTCCACATGGACAAATGGACACAGGACTGCTCTTATACGCAAGGTGACAGCCTGACCCCTTTAAGCTACATCATGCATAATCTATGTTTAGGCACCATTTGGCAGCTTCTTTGAACAAGGTAAGATGCTAAGTAAGCAGTACTGAAGTAGAGAATCCATTCCACAAATGAAATAAATCTCTTTATTTAAATTATCTCAAGTATCAGAAAAAAGAATAACCCTTCTGCAAATAAGGAGCTGTCATTTGTACAGGCCTTCCACACTGTTTCACTCTATATATTGAAGTTACTATAAAAACACACATCATTCCAACTAATTCCAACTACAATATAAAGACATTCTGTGCCACCCCCACTAATTAAACTACAGACACTTCAATGATTAAAGAAGGATGCTGTTTTGAATCAGAATAAAACCTTTAAATCAGTGGTGGCAAATCTATGGTACACGTGCCTATAGCTGACTGTTTCCATCATAGAAAGCTCTAAAAAGCCTCCCAGCACTGCTTTAATTGATTTAACTATTAGAGTGTGAACCATCCAGGGGCACAATATATTCAAAAAATATTTACACCTGGCTCATGTTTGTAACAAATCACTGGATAAAATGTCTGTCAGACTCATAGAATTCAAAAGACCACAGGGATTCATTAATCCAACTCTCTCATTTTACAAATCCGGAAATTGAGATTCAGAACAGTTAAGTGTTTGGTGTATAGTCACATACTGAGGAAGTAGCAGAACCTGCGCATGTGTGCAGACATTCATACACACACACACACACACACACACACACACACACACAGGCATGGGAGAAACAGATCTCTGAATTCCCAGACCTAAGAATTTTGCACTAAAACTTACTGAACAAACACCTGCAATGAAGAGACTGAATTAGTGACTACTGCTATGACTCAAGTAAGACACTACATTGGGAGAGTGAAGAACAAGAACAGCGCTAGTAACGATGAATGGAGTGGTAATTAACTGAATGGCAGAAAGGAAATGAGGGCACCATCAGTAGCATGTCAAACATGCATTCCCTTCTCATACTGTCTGAAAATTATTTCCCCATCAAGGCTCACCAAACAACCAACTTTCCCTGTCTGATTTAGCACTCCTGTGTAGAGAGGAACACAGCAATCCAGCAATGTGTTAAGGTGACGATCACCATTCTGATAATAAAGGTCTGACCATGCCCTGCAGCAAAGATTCTGTTTATCCACCCTTCCCCTCCGGGCCAGGCAAAGGGCCCCCTGCTGGCAAGCGCTGCACAGGTGTCACACACAGGGAAAGGGGAGAGAGGGTAGCTCTGCCATCAACACTACACCTTCCAGAGCCTGGCAATCAGTGTGAGGCTAAAGTGGAGGTTCCAGCAGGCACCAGATATCTCATCATCCTGCATCCTGCTCTGCCAGACTCCAGCACTCCCTCAAAACACATCAGCTTCAACAGGTCAGTGTCAGTGTCATACCATGGCCAGCTAAAAGAAACAAACAAGGGAAAACTTGCACATAAAAAAAAAGGAAAGATTCATTTTTTGAAATATTTTCTCAATTTGATAGGTTAAAAATGGTATAATGGGATCTTGTCTTCTCAGTTATTGACTAGTGCAAGACTGGAGAGTTTTTTGTGTTTGTGATCTTATATAGTATTTCTGTAGGGAATTACTATCTCTTACATCCTTTACCCAGTCTTTCAGTAGGCTGCACTTTACCAACGGGTTTATAAGCAGTATGTACAAAGTGTATAAAATTACTTAATTTTCATCTCTCATAAAAGCCACTCAAAAACTGATATGTGAAACTGGTTAGCAGATTTCTAGAGTTAGAGCTCCCATAAATAACATAGTTGGAAATACATGGTCCTCCCAACTGGAAATGATTATTGTAAGTGCTTAGTTTAATAAGCTAGGAAGAAAGCAAATACCAAAATATGAACTCCAGGTATACTTGCACAACCCAGCATTTGTAATAACGATAATTTCAATATACTGAAATAACTTTAGTTTTGGCAAGTGCTATAAGGAAAATAGCAGTAAAGTTGTAAAACCAGCAAAAACAAAGCAGTTATTGCCATGGTATAGAAACATAATTTTTATTTAAATGAGTATGAAAAAGGCAATCTACACACAGCTATCTCAGCACATACAGTTCTAGGAATGTCTGAAGTCTCAAAGGTAAGTCCAGATGCACATCGGTGTTGAGTGGCACATGGTGTGTAGATACATCATGGGTCAGTCCGCCTGCTCATCTCCACAAGAATGAAAAGCTATAGCCAAGAAATACTGCATGCCCTATATTTTTTTAAAAATATAAGCTCCTTTAGTTTGAACCCGTTTTTCTCTGTCTCCTTTGACCATTCTTGCTACTTATGAAATTTTTAATCCTTCAGAGGAAAAAGAAAAAGTCCACTGTGCCCTCCTATTGCTCCAAATGCTAACAGGAAGGTCAGTGAGCACATGTGTCTCATGCATGCTCTACATGTTGGACATCCATCCACTTTCAGAAAAATCTTATGAAATTGGTATTTTATTGCCTCCCTAACAAAAGAGTAAAATGGAACAAATTGACCTGCCCTATGTCTAGAAGACCTAGATCAAGGATTTAAGTGAGGTACATTCGTAATAAGTTATTTTTAGGGCAATTTACCTCATTAACAGGCTCATCACTCCGTAACGATGGGCCTACAGATATTTTATCAAAAAATTTGTTATCTATAGCCTCTCTTAACAATGGAAAGAGAGCTGGATTAGTGTATCAAACACCCACATGGGCCATAGGTGTTATGGAACGGAGAAGGACAGGAAGGAAGGAAGAGATTCAGTGTCTGCCCTATTGCTCCAAGAAGTATCTGGGCAGCCAGGCACTTCCTGGCCTAGATAGGATTATGCCTCTGCCCTAGCTGAGGTCTCTAGATTTCACACACATCAGCACATGCACACGTGGACAGGATGAGAATAATAAGCAGGTAGCCTGCACAGCTAATCAAAATGTCCTGCTATCAGGGAACACCAGTAGACGCATGAGTCACAGGTGAAGGGCGGCAGGGCTTTGTGGATGAAAGCAAAGCTATGAAATACTACCACACTGACCTCTTCATTACTGGATGGCACCGTGCCCTAGAGAAATAAATCACCACACTTGAGCATGAAATCAAGGGTGGGCGAAAAATAGAGGAAATACAAGAAGTATATCCCTGTCAAAATCCTATCAAAGATCTGCCTAACTGGCCAGTTCAGTGGTGGTGTGAATAATGCCTTTCAACTTCAGAACAATGTGCTAGGTGGATGTTTTTATAAATCAGGGCTCCAAATACACTGATAAAGACTTGTATAGATTTGTGGGAAGTTAATAATAAATTACTAGTAAACTTCATGTTTAAATAATCTCTTTTGCAGTAAATACAACTGTATAATAAAATTGTACAGATTTTGAGAATTGAGTTCCTTTCCATTTCCTTTCCCCTTCTCCACTATCTTTCAAAGTGACAGTTCATACAATTAAAGGCTGTTTCTCTGCAAAGTACATGATTACATAGTTCTAATCACCCAAGTGATTTATAAAGGAAATGGTTTTTTGCAGGTACTCTAAAACAGAGCTGTACTTTGTCCAATATTCAAGGACTTACTTAATGAAAAACTTTAAATTTGAAAAAAAAAAAAAAACTGTACTGAAAAGAATGATGGAATTTTAGTATTTGCCTGATTTATTAAGGTTTCCCTGTACATTTTTTCTTATAATTTGTATTCTGCCTAAGGCAGAGAAACAAGTATCCTTTTCTCTATGGCTTTAAAAAGATCAGAAGAATAACAAAAAGACATGTATATACTGATGAATGTATCTTTCCCCATATTACTGCACATTCATTTAACAGGCTGTTGCTAACCTATCATTGTTGGTTATATAAGACTTCAACTATTAATAAATATCTTTGCTGTTTTTAACCTAATTTCTTCCATGGATATAATTAATTAGCACAATCTAGTTAAGACTTCTTAAAATAACATGATACCATGATAGAAAAGCCACTTACTGACTTCCTGATGCATTTCTGACCTCCTCTGCAACTGTGGAGTCCCTGTCATACAGGAAACACTGTAAATCACTGAAGAAAGAGACAATTTAAGAACCCTAATTTTGGGTGCTGGGGAGTCAGTTGGTAGCTCAGCTCAGTGGTACAGCACTTTACATAGCGAGTGTGAAGCCCTGGCTTCAATCTCCAGCACCAAAAACAAAACAAACAAACAAACAAAAAACACATACACAAGCAAAACTGTGACACTGAATGACTTAAAGACATAAAATTCAAGCATATCTACATGAGCATAAATGCAGAAATGTGTGAGCACCCAACTAGAAGGCTGCAGATAATGAAAGGAATGATGCTAATACCCAGAGCCTGACGACAGACAGAGCGCCACAGGAGCTGTGCATCTGGGGGTTGCAGGAACAGCACAGCTCCCAGTGAGGATCAAGAAGGCTGGTCTCTAGCTCAGTGGCACAGCACCTGCCTGGCAAGCACGAGGTCCTGAGTTCAATACCCAGTACCAGAGAGAGAGAGAGAGAGAGAGACAGAGAGAGAGAGAGAGCGAGAGAGAGGGGGGGAGAGAGAGAGAGGGAGAGAAAAAGCGAGAGAGAGAGCGAGAGAAAGAGAGAGAGGGAGAGAAGGAGGGAGGGAGGAAGAGAGGAGAGAGAGAGAGAGAGAGATCGGGGGTAAGTGCAGCAGGTAAACTCACCCAGCAGCATTGGTCTGCCAGGCCATGCTACATTATACACCAGGGCCACTACCCAAGAGAAGGGAACTAGAACTGGGTCAGGTATTTTTAAGCATGTGCCCCTATCACATTTCACTCTGTGCCACAGTGTCCCTGCATTGCTGGCTGTAGGATCCAAGTGTACTTCTAGATAGTCAGCTCTAACGCCAAAACAAGGGAGTGAAATGGCTTGTGAGGTACCAACACTACTGTACAAATCTCTGCCGGGCTAATATTTTGGTTTTTATTTTTATTTTTAATGTGTTTTCATTCATCAGTAGCCACGGAGGCATAACTCTTATCCACTTATTTATACTTCTTTAAATCTCTACTCACTCAGTAGAGGTTTTTTCATGATTAAAACTTTTTCATGATTTCACTAAAAAACACCAAAGTGTTTGAAGAAAGGGACAGATTCTAGGTGGAACAAAACTTCCTTCCCCAAAAGGAACTGTACATCACCTCTAATCCTGGCCTCAGGAGCATCAAGCTCTAAATTCCCCACCTGGCCAGAACCTCAGGCTTGAGGGGAAGGGGTTCCATGAACTTCAGTGCGGAGGTGCAACCCTCAGATTAAGGCTAACCTGACCACTTGCAACTTGTCTAAATAGCAGTGCTTCTCCTTCACAACTACTCGCTCTCCTGATAAATAAAACTTACTTGGGCTACATGGTTACACTTGTAGATTTGGGTCACACATTTGGACAATCATCTCTTTCCAAGACTGGTTAATTTATCCTTAATTTACAGCCTATACGTTCTTCAAAGTGTTTACTCTTTACCAAAATACCTACTTCAGAGTAATTCCTTACAGTTGCTCAGTACCCCAAGGTATTTTTCTTGTTGATATTTTATAGCATCCTGGTGAGGTAGCTGATTTCCTCGTTTTTCAAGATTAGAAATTTGAACTTGATTTAAATTCCCTATTCAAGGTCACATAGCTAGAGAACTTGGCAGAATATAAGCCACTGTGTCTAGTCCTAACTAGTTTATTTCCATAATACTTCTGTCTCAAACAAAATCAAAGTATTTCAATCAAAATAAAATGTTAAAAATTTTTAAAATAAGGAAGTTATATAAAAACTCACGTAGCGCTTAACAAAAAATTTTTAAAATTTAAGTATCTTGAATTACTACCCTGACAATAATCCACTAAAAATCACTGCTTAAATTAATCTCTCTACCAAGTACACTAAAAAAATGCTGTATGAGTGTGTGTGTGTGTGTGTGTGTGTGTGTGTGTGTGTGTGTGTGTGTTTGGGGGCAGTACTATTTCAAAGAGTTTTATACTTTTATCTTGAGGTTTCAAAAATGTGGGTGTACATGTTTACTTATTAAAGCAGGTCCTAGTGCAACCAATAGGCTGGTAAACATCTGTTAATATCTGAAGTACTATGTACTGTGATATGATCAATAAAAGCAAGGATACAGTACATTTCCTACCCTTAAGGAGCTTAGGGGCTGGGGATTTAGCTCAGCGGCAAAGCGCCTGCCTGGCAAGCGCAAGGTCGTGAGTTCGGTTCCCGGTACCGGAGAAAAACCAAAAAAAAAAAAAAAAAGGAGCTTATAACCTGGGTGCGGGCAGGACTCAGAAATAGTCTGAGAGAGGGCAAGCAGGCTGCTGCAATTTCCTGCGCTAAGAGGGGGAAGGAAAATCTGCTGTTGATGAAGGGAGAAAACCTCTGTGCGTCTTGAGGAAACAGGTGGGATATGCCAGCAAACTGGGTGAGACCAGCACAAAAACTGACTGAAACACTGAGCTTCATTACACCTTCATCATCACATTTTCCTAATAAAAGCTTCTCCTAGATAACACACTGTTAAGCACACTTGCATGGTGAGCAAACACACCTGCACAGTAACTCAATTCTACCCTGTCTGGGACCTCTGGATAAAAAAAAAAAATGGGAAAAATGAATGACATTCCTTCAGGACCCCATAAATGCAGAATGTACAGTTTGTCAGAGGTCACTACTGTCTGTGCGTGGCCAACTTCAGCTTCTCTTTTCTGGAACTGCCTACTGGGCAGTCAGCCTTGTTTCTTTTCTGCAATAAATTTCATTTTGTTTTACCCTAGAATTAGTCCATGCTATGATTTTCGTCTCATGAGCACACAAACCCATGTTAGCTGGTGACAGAAGAACAAGACAACAATATATCATTGACATCACCATCATATTAGAAAATAATATCAATTCACTGTGCATGTGTAATGCCTTAGGCCAGTAGTAGCTGAGAGAAATATAACTGAGCCAAGGGTATAACTTAAAATTTTCTAGTAGTCAAATTTTAAAAGGTTAAACTAGAAAAACATAATTTTAATTATATATATTAACTCAACATATCTGCAATGTTATATCAACATGCTAATGGAAAAATTGAGATATTTTACCCTCTTTTTATATTAAAGTCTTCAAAATCCTACACTTTACACTTATAGCACATCTCAACTGAAATCTAAATTTTCATCATAAATACTTGGACTGTGTTTAGATTTCACAAAACTGACAGCTGAGAAGTACATTCACATACCCATACCCAAATTGTACCAAAAACTACTCAAAAGTTTTCCAACCACTAAACTGAATACCAAAAAATAATTTTCCCTTAATTTTCACAAGCATTGATAAAACTGGTTCACTTTTTTCCAATAAATGATTTGACTTTAAAGCAAAAGTGTACCACTTTCAAATTGTATCTGTTGAAGTAAACTTAGTAACTCTTAAATGAGTAATATCGAATTCAGTGATGCATTTGAATAAATTAGAAAACAACTTCAAATTTATCAGTATCAACAAAGCACTCTTCAAATTCTTTCCAGTCTCTGTTGCCAATTTATGAAATGATATTTATAATTAAAATCCCCTGTATATTGACTCATATTAGAAGTATGTGTAAAATCTTGTAATTGAATTCTTTTATGAAAATCTTGCATTTCAACATAAATTCTCATTTTTGCCGACTAGCAAGGTCACAAATTAGCTTTTCCTTTCCTTTCAAGTTTCAAATTTAGCTCCTTCAAAACAGTGTGATCTGAATGAGAAAACAAACCACACTGTAATGTTCTCTTTGTAAGCACCGAGTATTTGGCAAACATTCTTTTTGTTTCAAGAAACGAAAGATCTTATACTTGAGTAAATATTACAAGTTGTAAAACTTGTCCATGATTCTAGCAATGAGTGCTGTCAAACAGCCCAAGACTGTAGCCTTTATTGTCTTCTATTTCTTTCAAGAGGTCTATAACCTGCCAATTATGTAACTGATAGACTGTACATTTTCAAGCACTGTATCTATGGCACCTTTTATAGTTTTCTTCAAAATATAATGAAATAAAGCAACAAGAGAAATGCACATATTTGATTTAACAGCTAGAATACTGTTATGGTAGAAATTAATTTTTTTCATAACATCTGAAATTCTCTGACATATGTAAAACATTAAAAAAAAAACCTATGTTGTAAATTTGGTATTAGTAAAACAAATTTACATTTTCTTTATAAATTTCAAGTCCTCTGAAATAAAGGGTACCTACAGAATTAACTAGACAGTAAATCATATATTACAAAATTTATCTAAAGCTAAAGAAAAATATTTTAAGTATTTCAAATTTCAAATCATTTAATCTTTAATACTGTTTTCAAAAACTTGCAGTCTACAGGCAATGTGGAGTGATCCAATTAAGGGTTTTTTTGTCTTTTCTCATAATATTTTACTAAAATTTTAGTAACTAACATGTTTTTGCCATCTCTCCATCTAAAAATGGTTCCTTCTTCTGTATCTCGTTTGTTTTTTGTTTTTCGTTTTTTGTTTTTTTATTCCGGTACCAGGAATTGAACTCACAACCTTGCACTTGCCAGGCAGGTGCTTTGCTGCTAAGCTAAATCCCCAGCCCCCTTCCTTTGTATCTCAATCAAAGTCATTTTTGGAGGCAGCCAAAGTCACCAATTTTATTAAAATTTTCTGTTAATTTTTAAAAATTTGTTGGGATATTAAATTCTGAGTTCAGGCAACTAGTTGTATCTTCTTTTTGACCTTTGAGAGGAAACGTTTTTTCATATCCACTCTGGATTTGTAGACAGTGTCTTAATATTGCCTACTTTATTTTCTTTAAGTTATTTTTACGCACAGCGTTTTTGCTTTACTCTGGCATAAAAAATTAAAAATACCACCCATCAGGAACTGCTCAGTCCCTTCTATCTGCCTTGTCCTGTTTACAGTGCTACCTTCTGCATCTGCGCTCGGTTCTGCAGTAGCACCGTAGTATCCCCATGCTTTAAATTGGAGGATTTGCTCATAATTACTTCAACTAAAACTAATTTAATGATATTTATTGAAATAATAAACATTTCAATTTAATTAACAATGAAAATATTCATGTTCACTCATAAGTTATGTTGTATGCATAAAATATCCAAATAAACACACTATAATGTTAGAATACAGGAAAATTTCTCAAAATCAGTCAACATTAACAAGAATAAATCAGTTAACACCAACAAGAATTAGCCAACACCAACAAAATGAATACGGTGTGTATACTAAATGTACGTTAAGTGTTAATGTAGTCTTGCCAAAACAACAAAGTCACACTTTTAACAGAAATATATTTTATGTTTCTTGTTTTAGAAATTCAGCCCCTCAGTTACAGTAGCAGCATTTTAATTGGTAACCACATGTGGCTTTCAGCTACCATTTTTGGACAGAGCAATGATAGGTTCTGTTCTCAGCAGTTTACATGGATTAATTTATGGAATTCTTACAAGTTTAAATACTCTCAATGTATTTATTCTAACTACTTCTGTGTCACAGACAATGAAACTGAGGCAGAACCAATTATATAACTTACCAAATTTACCCCCACTACTGACTGGGAAACCAGGATTTAAGCCCAGTGTGACCCAGGGGCCACTACTCCAGACTGTCAAAACTTCAGTGGCACGAAGTTTCCTAAGAGATGGCATGAGAGGTGGAGAACATGTTAAAAAGCATAAACCAAGCCAGTCTGTAATGAAAAGGAGAAGGACAGGCCCTATGAGAAGGCATGGTGAAAGAGGAGAAAAGACATGGCCTGGATGGTTAAAGATAAATGTCACAGGTGAACAGGACATGGGGCAGGGCACAGGAGCTGGCGTGGGAAGTGTGAGCCAAGAGCTGCATAGTCATGAAAAGATAAGGCTATTTAGTAACTACGGTGGCTCCCAAAGTACAGCAAGGTCCTAGTCCCTGGAAACAGAATCTTCCTCTCTGGATGTGATTAAATCAAGGATTTTGCACAGCAGAGATTATCCTGGATTATCTGGGTAGGATCCAAAGGCAATCCTAAGTGTTGCTGTAACAAAGAGGTGGTGGAAGATTTCACACAGACAGAAGAGGGCATGTGACCATAGAGGCAGAGACTGGAGTGATAAAGCCACAAATCACGGGCTGCCAGCAGCCAACAAGAGCTGGAGAGAAGAAGAAAATGAATGTTTCAACTACAACTCTAAAGGGAGAGTGACCCTGCCAAAGTATACCTTGGTATTGGGCCTCCAGGACTGTGAGAGGAGAAATCCACTCAGCTTGTGGTGATTCGCTACAGCAAGCATGGGAACTAATGCAGCGACCAGGGACTCTTCAAACCCTCATGCACAGTCATACACTTGTGACTCACCAAGTGGAGAAGCTAGGCATTGCAGGAGGTGAAAGGCTAGAGTACAACAAAAGAATGAACTATGAAAGGTTCAACAAAAGCCCAAGATGAAACAATCAAGGGGAGTGGGAGGGTGCACATAAAGCTGTCCACAGCCTGGGCGGTGAGAGGCTCCTTGTTGACCTGGATAATCTTGTGGACACACAATGACAAGTTGCTGGAGTTGTAGGAGGAGAAAATCTACACCACACAGGAAGGTGGCCCTAAAAACCCACACTTTGCTCCAACTCTAAGACTGCACCCTTGAACTGGCCACAGGCCTCTTTGTCGTGCCCACATGCAGAGCTGGAACAACTAAGTAAAAACAATAATTGTATTAATCTGGGGTGAACCTCAAAATACTGACTATCCCAAGCACTAACCACCAGAGTGGCTACAGGTTTACCTGCTTGCATAGGGTACCTGCCAGCTGAATGGTTCATAAAACCATTCACACTGACCTGTAGTTAAATATAGATTCTGAGCAGGCAGGACTACACAGCAAGGAGAAAATAGCCCCGTAAATACTGTTTATTTGAACTGACAATAAGTCCCCTGGCTTGGGAAGCCACTGATGGAAAGGAAGGGAGGCCAGGTAGGCTGTAAACCGCTTTCTAAATGCTGGGCTCTGACCACAAAGGACCAGGAGCCACAGTCCGTGGCACCGTAGTCCCCAGGGCTGCTGACTCAGTACCCTCTGCAAATGACACTCCAGGAAGTCTGCGTTTAGCTTTGGTTGTGTGTGTTCTCATTCATATTCTCCCGCCACTTCTCCTTCTCATCCCTACCCCACCATCATCCTTCCTCTCCTCCAATCTCCCTCCCAGCACATAAAGTGGGGCCTTCTGGTTTCAAGCTAGCAATACCCATTTGGCAACAGCTGTCTAATAGGTTAATGCCCAACAACAGGCACTTGTATGTTCTTTAATGTAGAGGGCAAGTATGGCCCTTGAACAAAAACCTTATTATCCAGATTTTACTGCATATTTACTACAAACCAGTTTCAATTTTATGTTTTCAATCCTAAGCCTTAAAACAAAGAGAGCAAACTCATATTCGAATTAGAAGGAGCTATTTAAACAAAAAGAAAAATGATGCCAGGCTAAAAATGGTACCTGCCACATGTTGAACTTTGTCTCCCCAAGTTCGTATGTTGAAGCCCACCCCCAACCTCACACACATCCGTACCTCAGAATATGACCTGATTTGGCAACAGGGTCACTGCAGGTGAAGTTAGTTAAGATGTCATATTACAGCCGAGGAGGCCACTATCGCAACACGACTGGTACCCTCACAAGCGGGGGAAGCCTGGAGCCAGACGCACAAGGGCAGCACCACATGAAGACAAAGGCAGAGGCTTTGCGTTTCTGCAAGCCACGGAACACTGGAGACTGCCAGCAAACCACAGAAGCCGGGAGAGGGGCTCGGAACAGAGTCTCCTCTCAGCTTCGGAAGAAGCCAACCCTGCCAACACCGTCACCTCAGATGTTCCAACCTCCAGATCTGTGCGCCAAAAGCTTCATGTTCAGCCATCCAGCCTGCAGCACTTTCTTAAGGCAACCCTAGGGACAGGACCCAAAATGAGGACAGTGGCCACCAACAGGTCAGGCAGGCAAGCAGTCTGGAGGAAAGAGTTTCCCCTCTTTACACCTCTAGTCACTGCTGGAAGCCCCCAGGCTTGCGGCAATTCCGCTCCCCATGGGGATCACCCTGCCCGACACAGTGGCCTTGTCTGGGTTCCATCAGCTGCACCTCCTGAGCTTCACGCAGGCTTCCCCCCTCCTCCTCACTGCTGGCTGTTCCAGCCTCGGCACGCTGACCCCACATAATTCCTTATTCTAGGTGTTGGCCCAGCATCACTCCCTCAGAAACTCCTTCCTACTGCTCCAGCCTGAGCTGGATGCCTGAGCCATGGAAGAGCACTGACTGCTTCCTTCACAGTTAGTGACCCTAGGCAACGTCTTGCCCTGCAGCAGTGCACACAAACTCTGCCTGTCCCAATGGGCCACCGAAGCCACAAGGACAGGACAGTGACTACTATGCTCATCATAACCCAGTGTGCTGAGTACTGGGCATCTGCACACAATACACATTTGCTTCCTCCATTTCACAGCACCCAGGGCTTAGTAGTCACAGTGCCCCAATGACACTTACACCTGTAGGGTCAGAGCCGTGCTGTCCGTCAGTTGGCCTCCCTGTCTTAAAACACAGAATCTCAAAGGGCTCTTGCCTCCAGCACCCTTCTCCAAAGGGCCGAGCACTCTGCCCATGCCAAGTGTATCACACTTGGGCCATACCTGGGCCTCCCCGCTCCAGCACCCAGTACCCAGCAAGCAGCTGCATCACCCTTACTAAAATGACACAGAGGCCTCTAGGGGTTCCCCAAAGGTCTTCTCCTTTCTATTTGATTTTGCCTCCAACTAAACTCCTTTTTGAATGACATTTAAGTAGAAATCCAATAAATTGCGAAGAACTGCTACCAGCTGCCAGGTAGAGGTGGTATGGAGGGATTTGGGAGGGGTGTGGCTCCTCACCTCCCACTCCCCTGGGCCACAACCCTGTCCCTCGCCCCTTACACCTCTACGGTCAACCCGCAGTTTAGAAATTATTGTCCCATCTGAATAAGCCTAAAAGTTTTAGTAAGGAGTCACTGCTCTCCATTAACTATAGCTCCATTACCAAAGCCTCACCAAATAAAAACATTTTAATGTGAGCATCCCATGTCCTAACTCCAACTCTTCCCTGCCATATTTATTTTCTCCTTGACTCATTTAGTCACGTGTCAGGCACCTGTGATGCTCCCACAAGAGTACTAAGTGTTATGCAGTAGACGGCAGGGTCACGTCCATGGGTATACTGACAGCACTAGCAGTAAAACTAAACATGCAGGCAATATTTACCATGGGCAGCACAGGCGGAAGTATTGTATAAGCATTCACCTTCTGAACAACCTTGTATGCAGGGTCCCATAACGGTAATTTTAACAGTAAGAGCATGCAGTCCTAAGAAGGGGAGGTCACACTGCACAGCTACGAAGAGATAAAGTGAAGACTTGAAACCAGATATTTTGTATTACTTTAGGTAGTAGTCAGTTGTGGACATAACGAGAGGCACAGAAGTTGCTCGGGAAAACAAGGTTTGTTATCCTCACAGACCTGCTGGGTAAGGCCACAGGGGAAGCAGTCTGGGACAACTGTGTGGAGAAAGCCTACACCAGAACCTTAATTTGGATTTCCAGGAAGCGAGAGACAGGACAAGACAGCTCAGGACTGGCCAGTGTGGATACTCTGGTTGGGCTCTGGGACACAAGGGCAGTCTCGAGTTGCCTGGCACCTGGTGCAGGAATATTAAGGCACAAAAACGTGGCCTCCTGGGGTGTACAGGCCACACAGAGGAAGAGGCTCTGGACTAGGATAGCTTCTGCTGTGCCCTCCATCTCTAAGTGCCTAGCTCCAGAAGGGGCAGTGTCTCCCTAGCCAGCAAAGTTTTTAAAACATCAATATACCATAATACAAATAAAAATTTAAAACACAAACAATACATCAGACTACCTGACTTCAGGCCTCAAACACTGTGCCTGCTATGTTCCCAGCACAGAGACGCTTGATACCAGTGCACCCACAGAGGACCGCATGGGGACACAGTGAATGTACCTGGAAAAAGCTCCAAAACAAGACAGCTTTTGGGGCAAGTACCAAGGGAAAAGTGGGACTCCTGATGAGAATAAGGAGAAAGAAGGGCTTCCCAGGCAAAAGGGGTGACCCAGAAACTGGCACAATGACCGTCCGTTTAGCTGCAGTGCCTTGACATTACTGGAGCTGGGTGCCAGGAGAACATAGCAGATAAGGATGCAGGTGAGGGCCACAGCAACAATTCTCCATATTTGGTTAGGTGTACAGTGACAAGTATTATGAAAGTGTGTGAGGTGGAGCTCAGTCTCTCACAGGTTTCCTGAAAAATGTGTCAAGCTTTAGGTATTTTGTTGCAGCAACAGAAAATGAACTAATATACTCATCTTCATGAGCAGTCAGGGAAATGTAGATTACAACCACCACAAGATGACATTTATACACATTACATTAGCCAAAACTGAAACAACTACCAAAATCAATGGTTAGTAAAGATGTGTTAATAACTGTACATATTCTGGAACAGTACTGGTGGGACTGAGCTGGGAAGAACCATTTCACAAGGTAAGAGGCTGAAGTTGTCCATACACAACAGAGTACCGCCTCCAGAGGCATGGAAGTGGTTAAGTTCCTACTCGGGGCAGTGACAGTGAACACATAAAACTGGGCAATACCAATAGTATCACAAGGAGGATAACATTTAATTTTAGGCATTTTGAGTTCCAAGCAACAACAAAACACTCAATTGAACAAATTCGACAGGCAATCTCTGATTACGTAAGACAAGAATTTAATTAAGTTACGTAATCTCCAATGGCACCTGCAGCTGTAAAGCTTAGCAATTCTATGATATTATCTGGAAAGGTCAAGCTTCATGGCTCCTTCAGATAACCTACTAGAACTCACTTCTTCCCTGTACTACACTGTTATACACACAAACATGATTCGAAAAAGAAAAGAGGGCCAGGGATATAGCTCAGTGGCATAGTGCCTGCCTGACAAGCACGAAATCCTGAGTTCAATTTTCGTACCAAAAAAAAAGAAAGAAAAGAAAAGCTCCCTTAAATTTCTCTATAACATGGATATTTGAATTTTTTGGTTCTTCAACTAAACAGCAGGTTCCTCCAAGAGTATTTCCCAGAATGTCTTCCATTATTGCTAATGTCTTCCACTATGTAAGTACAAGTGATAAGTAGTGTTGTTCATTTCTTCCCTTTAAATGAAACACAGAGATACAGTTGTCAAGCAAAATCTGCCAGGAAAGGACTCTCCAAGATGAATTTTGAGCTGACCTTCTAGACATCTAAAAAGAAGAACTTAATGAGCAAAAAAAAGGATGATACTCTTGATAGAGGGAATGGCGTATCTCGGGTTTACTGAGTAATGTGTCAAGCTTCAGGTATTTTGCTGCAACAGAAAATGAACTATTATACTCATCTTCTGAGCAGTCAGTATTTCCCATATGAAGACATGAAAGAAGACATGAAGACAGATCTGGTATACATTAATTAACCGACACTCAAGGACCAAAGGCAAGAGAAAATAAAATAGGAGTCCCATTTGATTTACACTTACTCAGTTGTTTCTTAATCGTAAGAAATCTATTTTCTTATGATATTTTAGAGTCAAAGGCAGTATTTTGGAATGGAACAAAAAGGACTGTTCAGAAAAGTTTGGTTTTATGAAACCAAAGAAAAGGTTACTGGTTGGCCAAAATGTGAGCATGATGGTCTGAAACAAATCATGAAGATAATCAAGATGGTAATCACTTAAACCTCTGACACAGAAGCCTCTGCCAAGTGTAGAAAACCAATACCAGCTTCCCTTCACCCTTACACACACTGAGAATCCCTAATTTCAGTGGTACGTAACAGTGGTTGCCAGCCCAGAAGAGATGCATAAGACTCTAATCCTAAAGTTTCCAGTGAGTTGGTCCAAAAGAATATTTTGGTAATATTCCAAATGGGGAAGCAAGACCTGGACATCAGATTGCTACAGTTTGAAAATTTTTGCCTTAATTATCTCTGTCTGGCATTAAGACACTGGAAACCTCTGCATCATTCCCATATCATCACTCTGGATCCTCTATATTTATCAATTTATCCCCCTCCTACCTCTATGCCATCACCATCCATCAAGTGAGAAGGGCAACAATCCTGTACTTTTCACTGGTTTTCCCTTCTTAAAGAGATGCTTACAAAGCAGATCATGCTACAAAACAGAACTTTTCTCCAAGATTCTCCAAAAAATATAAAATGTATCCAAGTCTAGTAACTGCTTTAAATTTAGAGCAATTCGCTTGAACATACCAGATAATTCAGCAACTTAGAAATGAAAAGTAGTTGCATTTTATGCATAATGAAATAGATGTGTTGCTGACAAGATGTCTTAACAAAATATTTACATATTGACTCACATTTGAAATATATTTGGAGTATTCCTCACTTAAAAGAATCCTGTGTAAAATCACCTACAAAGGTTGTTATATATTAGACATTCTCAAAGTGGGCGCCCCTATCATAGACTTCAACTCTCAGTTTCAGTCCAATGTTTGGAAACACATTTTTACTATTCCTGGAAGCACTTTCACATTTTTGTCAGATGTTGAGTGAGCAAGAGGGTAAATAAATTTTCAAAAGCATTTTTAGAGTAGTAAAACCTTAAGTTCCTCGCTAGAGGGGCTGATCCAAAATAAATTAAATGCTGGTGTGACTAAGCTGAGTGTGGTAAATTCAGATTTGTAGTGTGAAAACCTCTAGTTAATGGATCTATTCAGTGATTCAACATGTACTTCGAAGTCCTAAGTAGAGCAGCAAAATATAAATATGAACTTAAAAGCATCCTCCAGTCTCTGGGTTTGTATTCAGCTCTGAGGTCGGCAGTCTCCTCAGCAGGCGCCTCTAGGACCTGTTACCACACCCTGGTGGGCTGTGTCAGCTGTGCGAACGAAGGGGGCTTTAGGGAGCTAACACCAAGCCTGAGTAAGTGCATGGAGCACCACTCGTGGGTGTGCAGAAACACAGTAGCAAAGCAGAGGGAGACTGCTCATCTCTGCTTACAGTGGAACCCAGGCACCTCCACGCTACCCTGAGGTCTACAGTTACACTGGGCTGCTCTGCATCACAGTCCCATCACTAGGAATCAAAAAACTACATGTGGAGAGGGCCCTAGAGATCAATGAACTCTAGTTACAGCATTTACTGGTGAGGAATCCAAAACCTAGGCAACACAAAACACACATAAAAAGGAAACACACTCACAGCACACAACTGTCCTTTCACTTGCCCAGAATTATCTCCGACAGTCTAACACGGTCAGAGGCTTCATCTCAGCATAGGTAGCTAAGACAGAAAGTATATAATTATTTTCTTCTTAATCAGAAAAAAATCATCGAAAGCCCATTGTTTTAAAGAGATCATCAATCCATCTGATTTCCTCCAATCCATCTGAAATCCTCCATTTCATTTTTGAAATGGAGGTAAAAGGCCTGCAGGTATAGCCCAGTGGGTACCACTTTCCTAGCGTGCAGGACGCTCTGGGTTCTACCCCTGGCACCCTAAGAAAAGGATACAAGAGGTAAAGAGAACAAGGTGTTGTCTTTTTCAAATGTTGGTCATTTATATGTGCTTCCTTCTCTTTGGAAACCTGATAGCTGGACAACTTAACAACAATACGCCAAAGAACAGGCACACACTATAAACACGCATATTAGGATTATGTAAGATTCCACCACCAACTGGCATTTTCAGTCACCTGAATTTAGGTTCATTAAAAGAAACCGGGCAGTGCAGTAGAGCAGCTGTCCCAACACAAGCAGTAAGGAAGCTGAAAACATTCCCACGCCAGTTCTTCTGAATCCAGTCTATTTTGTGCTCTTGCGTGGATTCAAGGAAACAGAACTACTATTTAAAAATGCATTTACAAAGAAGGCTTTAAAAAGCGTCAAAATAAATTACTTTGAAGTGTATTTCTCCAACATGCCTCCAGCTTTCCCTGCCTTTCCTATTTGCTGGTCCACAGAACCCAACTGTGACTATATTTAACTGTTGCAAGCTGTGGGGAGGCTGGGTACACACAGCAGATCCCAGACAGAGACACATGCAGTAATGAAGTCCGAAGGTTTAGAGGCTGGCGAGTTTTCTTTTTTTGTTTTTAGAAACTTCTTAAAAATTCCTGGTAATGGTAGTGAATATTTAGATTTGCTGTGTGGATTCACTCCTGAATTTGATTTTTATTAATAACAAATTCCATGCCACAGTATTCTAACAGTCTGTATTTTGTTTGCTACTTCTCTCAAAAACTACTAATTGTACCTTGTATATATTATAGGGAAACATAAAGTGCTTGTCAAATGACCTTCATTTAGAAACACTCACATAGAGATTAACTAGGATGACAACAAAATGAACACTTTCTGATCCAGACTGAAATAAAGTAAAAATTTTATTAAGTACGATGTGTCTGGTTCTGAAGCCTACTTCTCTCTCTACTACAAAACAGTCTCCAGAGTTCTGCAGATGGATTTCCGCATCAGATTGGCTTTACCATTCATCACACCATCCTCTAAGAAAATCACTTCTTTTGGTTTCAGTTTTCATCTATAAAAGTAGGGCTTAAAATTGAAATTATTTTCCCCTATAAGAAGCAATTATTCTGTATTAAGAATCCAAAGTAACCAAAGTAAAGGAGTATCTTAAAGGCTGTGGTTCTGTATTTTGTAGATACTGGCCATAAACTGAGTTCCAATCACTCACTAAATATAAAAATTCTTTGGCCGACTAATATTTTTAAGTGTTATCAATACCTCTATCTTAATGTGATAAGCTATCTCTATTCCAGGAAAAAAATTTTACAGACCTCAGTTAAAGTTCACAGCTTCTAACAAATTTGCACATTTGAAATTTTGAGTATGAACTGCATTTATACAATGAATTTCCTTTAGAAATGCCTGACCTATTAGAATATCCTCATGTGGACTGAGTTGATATATTTTTATACATTTGTCCAGGTAAAGTTAACTTTAAAATATTTAATTTTATTTTCATTGAAGATCCCGAGAGGCAAACACTAAGTTTCTAAAATAATGCTCTCGTGTAAGTGTGAAAGAGTCAAGAGTGAAATCTAAGTAGTTTTCAATGAATATGTTAAATGGCCACTTGCAAGCTATATAATATGCTGCAAGGAAACTGTATAACTTCTTTGAGATAACACCAGAAAAGTGAATTCTTGTAGCCAGTCAATGAGATAATATATAGATGCTCTAATAAGAAGTGTAACTGCTTCTTCATACTCTTCAGTATCATAAATATTATTAATATTTACTAAGCACTGCTATTCAGGAAATATACAGAAAACTGCTCTTGATCTCTGCAAATATACGTGCTTTAACGTTAATGTAAAACTGAGATCTCCACATTTCAATCAATTTCCCACGAGTTTTCAGACATTTGTGTAACATTTTTACATTTTTTGTTAAATAAATTCAATGTGTCTTGACCTTGTCTTAAAGAAATATCAACAATGAAAACATAAGTTAGAAATGAGTTATATGTTTTTCCAAGGATAAATTAAAATAAGTGAAAAACTATTTTAAATGTACCCCTTAAACAGATCATGTGGCTTTCCCAATGGTTTTGAGAAACACCAATCCAAACAGGCATCTGCTAATCTAAACTAAGTCTTCATATTAGACTTCACATCTTTTGGTAGAAAGCCAAGCAGGACTACGGCAAGACACAAGCTGACAAGCAACGTCACAAACACAGACATATCTCAAACCTAACATACTAAGTCCATTTCTTAGATTTTGTTATAGTCTGACTTTATTTCTTGAAGAATGGTGTTTAAAGTTCCTTTATTAAAAGAAAAATAAATTCAGTTATACCTTCCTCATTCAAGGGACATATTGGCCAATTTGGAAAGTATTCAAAAGATACAGAATTGGTTACCATTACTAGCAAATGCAATTAAACATAAAAGAAGACAAAAATTATAGTCTTGTAAATGATACAACTGCACACCTTAAAAGACCCAGAAATTTGTTAACTGACTACAAAATTGATATTCAAAATCGTGTCCTACAGTTTAAAAATTATAATATGATAAGCTTACTACTAGAGAAAAATGTCCTATGCATACTATTAATAAAATCTGAATACCTAAAAACAGATGAACAAGATAATAATAAGAACCATACAAAGAAACCTCAAGTTCTTTTAAGACATATAAAGACAAAATATTTTAAAATAGCAAAAGATAATACATGGTGTTGGATTAGAAGACTCTATATCATGAAGACATCTACTATAACCTAATTAACCTTAAATTTGATTCAATGACAGCTTGTGGGGCTGCAAAAAGGGTGACAAAATTATGTAGATGAATCATATAAGAAGGAAAAGAATAACCTAAAATCCTGAAAAAAGATGAACAGTAAGAAATTACGGTAGTAATGAAATATTATATATTATGAAAAAAAATTCTAGCTGAAAGACATAGTTGAATCATATAAGAAGGAAAAGAATAACCTAAAATCCTGAAAAAAGATGAACAGTAAGAAATTATGGTAGTAATGAAATATTACATATTATGAGAAAAACAATTCTAGCTGAAAGACAACAATGATGCAATTCAAATCTAAACAGAGTTCCATATACATATGGAATGTAGTATCAGATAAAGGAAGCATCTTTCAACCATTGGGGGGGAATGGTTTATTCAGTAATTATACTGGGAAGTAACATCTTAGGAAAAAATATAAAAAATCTACAGTCCTACCTCATTCTTTTACCCAAATAAATTCAGATACAAAAAACAAAGGTTTAAAATGACATCATAAAAATATTTTTAAAAGCATGTATAAATGTATTTATAATTTTAGAGCAAGGACTATTTTAAGCAAGACACAAAATCCTAAGATCACATGAAAAAGGTTGATAATTTGACTGGCTACCAGAAAACTGCAAACTTCTATAGGGTCAAAAATACTCAATAATAAAAAAGTAAATAAAATTATGAAGAGAAAAAATAATGTCCAGTATCACAGAAATAAAAACTAACGTCCAGGTATACCAAGACTGTTTCTAAAAAGAAAACTGAACTAAAAGTCCGATAAGAAAACAGCAGATGACAAACAGGCAATTAACAGAAAACTTACACTGACATGAATTTATAAGCAAACATATATGAACAGATATTAACCCATACTCAAAATGAGACACCATACTTTTCACCTACTGAATGGACAAATGCTAAAAGCCACAGACACCCACTGTGACAATAAGATGCTTTCACATGCAGTACTACCAGCATGCATAATTTTAGAGGACAATTTAGAGGTACAGATGCCTTCTGGCCCAGCATTCCCACCTTAGAATTTCACAGTTATGATACACTAAACAACTTTTGACCAGCTATATACATGTGCATGAACAAGAATGTCTACTTCAGCAAGAGGCAGAATTATATACAGAACGTAATATTTATGTAGGTTTTAAAGGATATATATTGGTGTAAGCATAAAAATATTCTCAAAAGATTCAGTGAAAAGATATTAACCCCTACTCAAAATGAGACACCATACTTTTCACTAGAGCACTAGGGATAAAAGAGACTTTAAAATCTGATTTTTGCCTAACCTATACAGTACTTTTATAAAAAGATATACTAAGGGTACTTTCGTGTTTGTATACGTAAACATTCCCTATTTTTCCCAATGAAACATATAACTTCAAAGCACAACTATAGTTATTGAAAATTTAAATAAAGTGATTTTGAGATTTCACAGTAGATTTTAAACACAAAAATGGAAAAACCCATGAAATATATTTAGTCTTTCCTCTTGAGCTGTTGGCCCAGCCCACATTTTTCTGGACTTAAAAGGCAAATGGTTTGTGAATACATACAAAAATCCTACTGGGGAAATCTTTTATTTCTATTTCAGAAATATCAATATCAAAATAACATTAAATTTTTGTTTCTATTCAAATTGCTATTAATAACTTACATTAACTAATACACAAAAATAATGCTTAAAAAGCACTCGTATTCAAAATTAAATTAAGATACTGGGAAGTGGTCAGGATCTGTAATTCAGATTTTGGCATGCGAAGTAGGAAAGAAAGGCAGTGACCACAAGTATGCACCAGCTCTTTTCCAACTCAAACTCAGTAAAACATTTTTCCACCTAAACCTAGGCCACTTGCTTCCAGACATTTATTGTCTAGCACCACCCAAGCTTGTTCTCCTGAAGACTTCTCAGATTTAGAGCATTCAACTAGTAATTATACCAATAAATACATCCATGGATGCAGTTATACAAATGATCAGGGTAAAAACTGCCTTCTTTTCTAACTATTTTATCAGTGAGGACCTGAATTTGTGACCAGCCCCAAGCTTCTGCTGAATTTTACCTGGCTAAAAGCAAATTTAGTAAAAAGCCTCTGATTGAGAAGATGAGGGAAAAAGTAAGATTAATTTAGACCAAACCAGTGTATTATAAAGTTAAGCCACATAAAATTACCAATATGCACCAATTTACCTGCAGCTTTTAATGTTTCATATAACTAAATCTAACACTTAACCTTGAAGAGGCTGATTAATCAAATGCTTCGTAACATTTATCTTTCTTCAACTAATAATATAATATTTTATTCTTAAAATAATTTTTCCAAACCAGAGGTAAGGCTGTTCTCTGAAAGATGCTCTTCTCATTTCCTCTATACATACCAGCATAAACCAGTGATGAATGTTGACAACCTCAAAAATGTAAACAGACTACCTTCAAGTAAGGTTTTATGCACCCTGCATGATACAATACAAATATTAAATCATAAGAATATTTTTCCTACCAACATTAACTCTCCACAATCAAGTTGATCTTTACTATTTCCAGACAAAACATGGAAAGAGCTGAACTGCAAAAAGATGAGGATTTTTCTCCTAATATGACAATTTATTCTAATAAAGGAACAAAAAACTGGACAGTTTCCAAAACTGAAGTAGATCCACAGCCTGATAGGAAAGGCAATTACCATTTGAGTGGATGTCTTTTGTATGTGAGACATGTGACCAAACACCCTTAATTTATTTTGGCCCTCTCTCATAAATGGCTCCCCCATTTACAAGGAAGCATTCTACTTCCTTACTGCCAATATATGACAGCTCAATGTTTCAACCTAATTGCATCTAACTGACAAGGCAGATTAGTACTGTATGTCCTTCGCCAGAGATAATAAGAACCCAATTGTTTTAAATTTTTCAGATTCAGGCACTGTGCGCAAAGGAGTTCCCTGCTAACAGCAGTTGGGGCATTCCTTAAGAATGATGAAGTGCAAGGATAGCCACAATGCCAGCTTCTTGTTAACCACTTATCAGTCCAACTACTTATATAAGGATGGTCAAAATTTGCGTATTTCTTCATTAATTTTTACAATATAAAAGGAAAGATAAAAATGACAATTTTATCAAATTTATTCAATACAAGAATCGACTAGCTGAAATGACACCTGCCTGAGCAACACTGGGAGAAAACTGCAACAACTTTATCAAGTTGTTTGCTCTTTCTTGTCATAGACAGTAAGAATCAGCATCTCTGTAAAAAGACACTTTTTAATCAAGTTGTGAAGATGTCACAAATGGAAGTTTCCTGCAAACAAAACTAAATGTAACAGTTTTAAAAGATTTTTAAGCTAACCTACTTATAAAATGAAACTAAGGCATAAAGAAATAAACCAATAACAAAAGAAATTTAAATTGTTCATTATTTTTGGCATTTATTAGACGAGTATTATTAAGTCTACTTTTCTATTATTTAATGATTTTAAAATCACTTAATGATTTTTATTTACAAGTTTTGCCAACTGTTAAGAAAAATCTAAATAGATGGTGTAATGTTTTGTTTTAAATCTTTTCAGTTGACACCACTTTCGGATCAGAGCTTAGAAATTTAAATGTTTTACACAGTACGTTAAAAGCTGATTCTCCCATACATGTAGGTTATATACCTTAATTTGAAGTTGAAAATGTGAAGGAGAAATACTACAGGCAGAGAAATTATCAATCACTCAGAAATACTTCCTGGGATAATGTAATTCCTCCTTGTCACTATTACTGTGAACTTGAAAATTATGTCTTTAAAAAAAAAGAATGGTGTTCAGTCTAATGAAGACCTGCCTTGCACATTATGTTCAACAAATAAATGGTGAGAAACGTGAAGAAACAAGAATGAGGCATACAATCAAGTACTGACTTTCACAACAAACTAAAAGTCCATTGATTTTAGAGTGTTTCTTTTTTAAACTTCATGATATGACCCAAAATTAATTACTGTCGCTTTATCTTAAAAGGAGGTAAAAATGGAGATTATGATCAAAATAACATACTTTAAATTTGTATGGGGATAACTATTTTATCTCTGTGCAAAAGAACTTCTTAATTCTACTCTGATATACTTCTATTTTTTTTATACACACCAAGTGCCCATTCATTCTTCAATGCCCTGTTAAAATGGAAAGAAAGCAAAAAAGCACTCAGTATTTTAAACAAGGAAGTCAAAGCCATGGGTTTTCTCTGCTAAAGTTGTAGAAGAGAGCATAAAACAATCACCAAATTTCTATTAAAGGAAAACACTGACCAAGTAACTCAAATTTTTTTCCTCTACCTATGCATGTAATAAACTTATATTCTCTCACATTTCAGAGGAATTTAGCCTTTGTGCAAAGCACTGCAATGGCTGATAAACACACTAAAAACTCCATTTCTAACAGCAGCATAGCACAATCGATTCTTTACTGACTCAATATGTTCTATAGCAGAATTTCTAAAAATTTCCTGTGCACCCAAATTGCCTAGCACCTTTTAAAAATGCAAGTTCTCATTCAGAGGACTGGGCTGGGGCCAGAGAGTCCAGATCTCATGGGCTCTCTGCAAACCACACCGTGTGGGCAGCAAGGTCCCAGGAAGCACTCCCCTGAAAGAGTGGTTCAAGTGCTCTCAAGTTCTTCCCTTCTCTCTGAATGTGGGCATTATGGTATCATTCTGTGGTAAAGTACAATCACCTATGCATTTGAAGTGAAGCCTAGAAAGAAGCCAGTAGTAAGAAATCCATCTCAGCCCACTGACCAAGAACTGACCAAAATATAAGAGCACCCATCCTATGGTTAATCTCAGCATCCAGATGTTGCCTACACCAGACTAGAGATGCCAGTGTTCATCTTGTCACGTGGGTAAACATTTTTGCTGCCAAAAGGAAATCTACAGACAGAAGAGAAATGTGCCAAAGAAATTAGGGCTTCAGTAATTAGAAAACCGCAAGGCACTAGGCATCCTGCATTAGTCTGAGATGAATGGAAACACTTGCAAAAGTATTTCACCATGAGTCTGATTTGTGAAAGAGAACCACAGGAAAAAACAGGAATTTTTAAATTCCTTTATTACCCAGTGCAATTATGAGTTTCATCCTAAACTAATGCTGGCACTGCTCAGCAGGATTCTTCTATTCCTCAAGGGTAAACTGAGAAGCAGAACAAACACAGGCGGTCTATGCTAGCCTTTCCCTGTGTATCTAAGAGAGATATCTCCGTTTGGAAATGGGCACTAAGACTTGCCTGCCTGATACAGTTCTGATTCATTATTGTCTCTAAGATGGTAGCTGAAACTAAAACAAACCTCAGCCCCAAAACCACACTGATACCTCCCTCCTCATGAAAGCACCATTCTTTCATGTTCAACTCCCACAGCGGCCTTTTCATCACCTTGCTGGTTCCAAATTTTATTTTCCCTTCATGCTACTAGTAACGTTAAAAAAAAAAAACCTCTAATGTATACATAATGAAAACAGAAACCAAAAGTCTCTCAGTTAACATTCAAGTAACTCTCCTGGGAGGGATCACTTAGTCTAGAGTAAGAAAGTACTTTCTGAAGTATGGTAAGAATAGGACACAAAAGTAAACCACAAACGTATCCTGTGATGATGGGGATTTTTCTGACAAATATAAAAGGCAAACTTTGTGAGGCAAACTTTCCAATCAACTTCAAAACAAATACAATCTGGGGATTTAGTTCAGCAGCACAGTGCCCGCCTGGCAAGTGCGAGGTTGTGAGTTTGATTCCCGGTACTGGGAAAAAACCAAAACCAAAAAAAAAAAAAAAAAAAATACAATCTAGACATCAAAATAAAATGATGCCTCCCATCCATTAATTGGATGTGATGCTTCAGAGGACCTCAGCATAGGAACTTCCAATCCAGTAAGAATCAGGAATCCAGACCACTCGCTCCTCAGTGTAAACGGCTTGGATACCTGCTGGCCATGTGGTTGCTGATAAAACAGTAGCTTCAGCACTGGGGTTAGAAAGAAGTAAAGGCTAAATGAAGGCCTAGCAAATCCCTTCTGAGTGCTCCCCCTAAGCTTCATTCAACCAGTACTCTTCCATATGGTCACTATAGCTTTCTGTCAACAGGCATAAACAGTGTGTCTATAATTAATTCCTTCCACTCTAAAGGAAGGGAGCCAAGTCTTTGGCAGATTTTGACAAATACATGGTGCTTACATCAGAATCATCAAAGTTAACTCTTTATAGAAAAAGAAATCATCAAAAATTGGGCGGGAGAAGGGGAATTTCAGCAATTACGTTCCCTGGGTATGCAATACTGAATTTAGTCCACTAAAAAAAGTACACTGCAAATTTCCTAGAAATTTTTAGAATTTTATTACTTAAGCCAAAAAAGTTATTGTAAAAAACTCTTTGTAATATTTAAAAATATGCAGTTTTATCGTCACACTATATAGCACCATGAACAAGCTGGCCAACAAAAATGCTTTGGCGAAAAGTACAATTCAATCATTTTAGAGTTAATAGGACACATCTATGATCCATTTAAGCTTAAAGATTAACATACTTTAAAGAAAGATAAACATGAATTTCTCTCCCACTGAAAAATTAAGTAGTGCTGTATTTCCCAATCAATTTTTGCTACATACAATAATTTTTCTTTATAAATAGAAATATAAGCAAAAGTCTGACATCTGAACACTTAAGAGGAGTAAATTTTGAATAGTGATTGCTCACCAGAACAGCAACAGCAGCTGACATTTATGGAGAGTTCAGACATTATGCTAAATATGTACGTGACTTCTTTCATTTAATCTTCACAAACACTTGAGAGAACATTATGCACCCCCATTTTATATGAAGAAACCTTGGCTAGAAAAATGAGGACTCAACCCAGATCTGACACTAACTCTACTGTAATAATTCTTTTTAAAAATTAATTCTTTAAAGGTAATTTTTCAAATTACAGAAAAAATTCCTTCAGTTGTTGCTACTGGTTCTGACATTATCACCTGCCAAGCTTAGCTTACTAAAATAACAAAATTATAAATAAATATTGTCTTCTGAATATACTTTTAGAGGTTATTCTCTGAATAACTTTCAGTTGTTCTTCCAAACTGAATAACCATTTTATTCAATATAATCAACAGTATAATGCTAAAATAATTTAAAGCTATACTCTTTAATTCTATAGATAGGCTAGTCTTGCTCAGACGGAACAAGCTACTTAAATAGTAACAAGAGATATGAATTACTGCAGGTTCTAACAGGGTACCTACTGCATACACCACCTTGCACATTTTGAGCACTGAAACAAGACGTATGAATTAGGCAGAGGATGCACAGCTGCCTTCAAGTGTTTCTTTGAGGTTTTATGTTTCTGTTTGGTCCACTTGAGGATCTGGAAATTCATTTTCAGCATCTTAACAAAGCTGTGCTGTGAAGCACTGACCCAGAGGCGGCTGGGGAGCCCCCAGGGCCCCATCATGACCCTCAGTCCAACTTATTTAGGACAGAACAGGAACACACATGAGGTTGGTGAAAAGATAAAAGACCCAACAGAAAAACCAGAGCAACCCTCTTTAGGCAGAGTTACCATTTCCTAACCCATCCCTGAAACACAAGTAAAGGCTAAGGGTTTTGGTTTCAAAGGACTTCCTGGCTGTGACTCGGGCTGCTTAAAAAGTCAGAATAAGAGGAGAGAAAGCCAAGACCTCATCCAAGCAAGTCACTAATGACAGGAGGCACTGTCAATAAACTGGAAAGCAAGATTTGCCACAGATAAACTACAATACAGCTAATTCACTCATGAAAAACAGAGCTGGCTCTCTGTGCATGTTTTATATCACAATATATTCACCAAGAAAAATAATATTCTGCCAAGGAACATCATAATGACACAGGAAATTGTCTATGCCTGATAAGGTCACTGCTTTCATAGGCAAAACCTCTTGAGACTAAATTGGCCCCAGAGCCACACACACCAGGATATACATTCCAGTGCCTATTTAATCTCAGTTTCTCTCTCTCTCTCCAAAGAAAGCAGCCTTTTCCAAGAAATGGACAGTACACCTGATGAACAATGAGCACCTGGGCTGTGTGTCTGTGCAGTCATGTGACTGCCCCTAGCTGTGTGCTCTTGGAATCCTGAGTAACACACAGCAGAAGGGGCCAGTCTGCTGCACTGGTGAAAAGGGTCCAGACAAGTTCAGTGGTTCTCAAGCTCTCCTGCCATGGAACATCAATGTTCCACAAATTAAGAAATGCACCTTTCTGTTGCTAAAATCAAGTAATAGACATATGTTCTCAAATTTTTTTCCCAAAATTTTTTCTTATACCTCTGCAGGGCTCTCCTTTGTCCACTAAGAGAAAGCAAAAACTGATTACTCACATAAAAGAAGAGACACTGTTTTTCATTTCTCCAATGGCATGCAGTCAGGGTTGCATAAACTTCATACCTAAAATGGTCATACTTAATGCTAGTAAAATTATTCCTGGTTCAAATGATAGAATCAAATATGGGTTGAGAGGATAGACCAGCAGTGATACATTCATCCTCTGACTCCAAGGATCTCTGGCTTGTTCCCTCTGGCTCTCCAATTTCTCGGACCACTACAGGATCTCTTCACCTGTATCATTCTGGGTGCCTGGAGCCACTCCTCTCTATCACCTAACTGCTCTATGCCCACATTTAAAAATAAAAAAGTAGAGAACCACCAAATGATTTCCATAGCTCTCTAATCTTCTCATTGATCCCAACACTACAATGCTGATGTGAAACTGTCCTAAGGAGAGTCTGGGGAAGCTCCTGAGCTGTCCATCAAAACAGATGACATGTACCTTAGAGACTAGAATACTGAATGGCAGTGTGTGGCCTAGGTGAGAACAGCAGCTTTAACAACGGACACAAACTATAAAAAATGCCTGCAAGCCAGCAGCAGTGCATGAAACCATGTTATCTGCCTTGAATCTCAGGTGGAATGACTACCTATTTCATGTGGGATTCTCAAGCTGGTCCACAGAGACAGGAGACGCAAACATGGAACAGCTGCACTGGTCAGGGTTCCCCAGAGAAAGAGACCCAATAGGTGTGTGTGTGTGTGTGTGTGTGTGTGTGTGTGTGTGTAAGGAGATTTATTAAAAGGAATTGGCTCAGTGATTATGAAGGCTGAAAAGTCCCAAGACCTCTACTCAGTGAGATGCACACCCAGGGGAAGCAATGACATAAGAGCTGGCAGATCGAAAGAGGAGTCAGTATTTCAGTTTGAGTAAGAAAAAGATCCATGCCCCAATGCATGACAGGCAAAAGAGTTCTCTCTTACAGGTAGGAAAGGCAGCCTTTTGTTATGCCGAGGACTTGACCTCACTGGATCAGCTCCTCACATTAAGGAGGACAATCTGTTACACTCACTCTACCTGGTCAATGTCCTTCTCATTGACTCCTCACAGGCACACGCAGAATGATGGCTGACCAAATGTCTGGATGCGCTGTGGTCATAAACGTATCTACTGTGTCTGTGTCTGTGTCTGTGTCTGTGTCTGTGTCTGTGTCCGTGTCTGTGTGTGTGTGTGTGTGTGTACCCCTCAGCAACGTGGCACCATCAGCATCTTCCTAAGCCACGCTTAGTCTGCAGATAAAGACAGTAACAAGGTCATAATCCGCCTAACATGATACAGCTATGATGTGTACAACCCAAAATGCACCAACCATTTCCCTGGAAGAGGAGGTCAACCCTTGAGTGATGCCACTCTTCTCTTTGATATCCTGTAAGTTAAAAATTGTGATATATAATCAATGTTAAGTACTGTGACATAGGATCAATGCATCTTACATGTTAAGGAACTAACTGATGGAAAACAAAGATATTTATTTTATTTATTTTATATAACACACACAAATACATCATAACAAAATAAAGTGAAACTACTTCTGACAATTATAGTCCTTGGTTCTTTTACTATCACACGGTCACAGCTCACATTCACAACTACAGTACCTCCTTCTCCTCACTCAGTACTTCTGTCTTCCACAGCACCTCAGCTGCCTGTGCTTCTCTACCTGGTAGGGTTACCCAAGTCTTGACTCCTGAAGAGTCTGGGCCATTCATAGTCCTGGCTGGCTGGGTTGACACAGCAATTCTGAAGACATTCTAATGGTTCTTCTGTGTTGCAGACATGCTCTTCTTTCCCTCCAAAGCACCTTGGTAGTCAGGATCAATTACTTCAATAGCACTGCAGCCCCCTTCTTTGCCTGTTCAGTTAGAGGCATCCAAAGTGGTTGGGTGGCAGTCTTAACTTCCAATTCCGAAGAATCATGCTTGTAACTCCTGGTGAAAGCATTCTACCCTTCAGAATTAAGCACTCTAGGCCAGCAGAGCACGAAGTCATGGGGTCAAGAAGCAGAAAGTCTGCTAGTGGTTCACTATGATTAATGGTGA
This sequence comes from Chinchilla lanigera, assembly GCF_000276665.1. Classification (NCBI taxonomy): domain Eukaryota; kingdom Metazoa; phylum Chordata; class Mammalia; order Rodentia; family Chinchillidae; genus Chinchilla; species Chinchilla lanigera. The sequence continues at coordinate 11,111,741 of NW_004955465.1, read as the reverse complement.
GTGGTAGCACTCTCATTTCCATCCCAACACCTAGGCATGTGAATCCTGGCTATGGAAGAAACAGTACCACAATGGATACTGATTCAGAATATGTACAGCCTTCTGGTGAATCTTGCTCCAGTTATGCAAATAACTGCCATCTACCTGATACTGTAACAGCGTCCTTTAAGGCCATTCTACTGTGATACCAAAGTATCTGCTTCAAGGAAGTAGGGAACAAGACAAGGTCACTGCCACACTTCATTTGCGTGAATGAGTTCCCTGATCAGAAGCTACACTACGCAGAATACTGCAACAGTGGATGAGGCATTCTGTAGGTCCACAGATGTAGTTCGGACGGAAGTGAAAGGCAAATCTGTATCTAAAATAATCATCTATTCCTATAAAAACAAAACACTGTTCCTTTCAGATTGCTGGCTGATCATCGTAGGGAATGGTGTCATTTGAGGAAATCAGTACTGGTCCCTCCTGCTGGCACAGTGGACTCAACAATAATAACCAACTTGTCCATGGTAGATCAGATAACACCCAGATCGTGAGGGGCAGCTAATCTGCACTCAACAACAGCCATGAGCCAGTGAGCCCTAATAAGTGAAGCCCATGTTGCTGAGCTCACCCATAACCTCCATTCCTGGCACTAGAGCCATTTTATTGATTAGCCCATTGGACAAGAACTGGGTGACCAGGGGAAAAGATCAAGGGGTAGGCATGGAAAGGGTCATCCTTCAGACTTCTTAAAATCCTCCACCGCTGAAGTCACCTTTTGAGTGGGCATTCACGAGACACAAATACCAGGTGCAATCAAAAACTACAATGAGTTTTTAATTATGTTACAGTAAGAGACACACTGGCATTAATTTCTCTTTCAAATCCTCCCCCTTGCTTTGAAAACTCTTCCCTCATCGTTATTTCCACTTTCTGAGCAGCCTCTTTCACAAGTGTCTTTAGTTGCACTCTCACAGCTGCCTCAATGTCTTGAAGCAATTCAAAACATTTACCTTTCACGGTCATTTTAACTGTGGGGAAGAGCCACAAGTCACACAGAGCTGCACCCAGTGAATGAATAAGGTGTTTAAGGGCATACTAGAACTTTTTACTTGACAAAAATTGCTATACCAGAAGCGATGCATGACAAGCACTGTTATGACAGAGATCAAACTGTGTGCCCATTTCTTAAGCTATTTTACATGTCATTTCTTAAATGTTCCAAATAAGCCCACATAATATTCAGTTTTACCTCTCTGAACGAGCAAAACAGCAAAGACATGCGGTGAATGTTGCGGCAGGATAACATTGAAATGAAAGGCAGGGATCTTCAATATGAGCAGTAGCACCTTGAAACTTAGTAACACTGTCTGACAGGTTTCAATGTGTCTAGTGCAATCAGTCAGTTCTGAGCTATAGTTGGAAGGACTGTTTCAAAGTGTGCCCCTAAGTCCTGGAGCACAAACAACAGATCAACATGAAATGTTGTCAGTTTCACTGGAGGTATTCAATCCTGTTGCTTCACATTCCAGCTTTTTAAGAACTATCATCACAGGTGATGAAACTTGAACCTATGGTTATGATCCTGAGACCAGGGTTCTGAGTTTTCAGTGGAAAATTCAAATAGGTCAACTCTGCATTGTGTTACTTTCTTGACTGTCGGAGAGGCCAGAGTTTTCCAGTTCTCCCTGTGTGAAGATGTCCACCAAGACCCAATATCAAGGTGATGTTGACTGTGCTTTTTGACCTTGATAGCATTGTGTGAGCTGAGATGGTACCCAACTCATGAATTTTCCACCTTGTTCCAAGTTCCTAGCCATTTCACCAAATCAGTGGTAATAGCCAAAACATAATCATATATCTGGTCATTTCTCCTTTCAAGTGAAGTACAAAACCAGGGAGCAATGCCTAAAGTTTTGCCTATTGAGAGGATTTCCCTTAATGATGTCTCTGAGGTATGTCCCAGAGATGGCCTGTAGTGCTGCAGCTATTCACGTTGGAGCAGTGACTGCAGATCATGCAGAAATAGCTGAAAACCAGCCCTAAGTCTTTCCTTCCTCTGTCAGTTGACTGCAAGGAACAGGTACAGGCTGAGAGAGAGAGGGTAGTACAACAGCAGTGAGGAACAGGTGCATTTGAGTTACTTCTTCATATAACTTACTTGTGCCTATGGGGCCCATTCAGGCCTGACCATATACATATGACCTCCACTTGACAACGGAGTGCTTCTGGGCATGCCCACATTCACAAAGCAGCTCAGGTCACATGGTAACCAGGTAGCATTCAGTATCTGCTAAGGTCCAGTAGCAGACCAAGACCTTTTAAAAGTAGTGACTGCAGAGGAAGGTCAGACTTTCCTCCAAAACCTAAGCACCTGTGCTGTGGCTTCCCTATAAGGGCTTTCCAAAGGCTCCAAACAGCTTCCCCATATGCTACTGACACCTTGTATACCACTAGATTTGCAGGACTGTATGGCCCAAGTGGCACAGCCAACTGCACTGACGCCTACAACTGGCCTTTCTCCTGTTCTAGGCCCCACTCAGAACTAGCAGCTTTTCAGATCACTCAGGACATGAGCTAGGGTAACACACCCTAGTGAAGAAGGCATTGCCCCAAAATTCAAATAGGTCGACTCTGCATTGTGTTACTTTCTTGACTGTCAGAGAGGCCAGATACATAAACTTATCCTCTACCTTAGAAGGAGTATCTACACGCCCCAACCTAGTGGACCCTATAAATTTCACTGACACAAAAGGTCTCTACTTTTAATCAGATTTATTTTCCACCCTCTGACATGCAAATGTCTTACCAGTAAGCAGCTATCTTCTAGTGGGCATTATTTACTAAGAGAGAGAGGGTAAGGGATCTGCCACATCAAAAACTGTATCCCAGGTACCAGTCAGTAAGTTTATTCGCTTTGTTTTTGTTTTTTTGTCTTTTTGAGAGAAGGTATCACTATGCAGTTCAGGCTGGTCTTGAACTCACTTTGTAGCCCAGACTGGCCTCAAACTTGCAATGATCCTCCTGCCTCAGCCTTCCGAGTGCTGGGATTACAGGTGTGCACACCACTCCTGGCCAAGTTTATTTGCTTTAAGCAATAAAAACCACATCTGTACAGCAGTTGCAACTGGAGTCACAATCTGTTTAAATTCACAATAATCCACTGTCATTCTCAAAGATCCACTTGTCTCCTCACATGCCAAATAGCGGAGTTTAATTGGATATGCTGAGAAACACCATCCCTGCATCCTTCAAGCTCTTGTAGCAGCACTAATCTCTTCATAAATGTAGCAGTGCTTCTGGCTTATAATGCTCCTAGATAAAGGACGTTCAGGTGGCCTTGTGCACCATAATAGCTTTCACTGCTTTAAGTCAGGGAATTAATGTGGGCATTTGGCAGCTGCTAAGTGTGCCTATTCTGATTACACCTTCTAGAACTAAAGAAATAACCACAGGATAGGCTTACAGGATACTAGGTTCACTGACGGTCAGACAAGAGCTAAAACTTCATTGGTCACTTGAACCCTACAGGGCCCTACTCTGACAGGTGGACGAGAGTGATGCTTTAGATCTCCTGGAATTAGTTCCAATTTAGAGACGGCATCCAGTAGTCCCTAAAAGGTCTCATTAGTCCAAATTTACAGTTACGCTGAGGAAAAAGGCTGGAAAAAAGATAAAATTTCAGTAGTGTACTGTAGTCCTTCCCGCAGGGAACCTGGCCTCCTCTTTACTCAAGGGATCTATAAACTTGCTCGAATGTAGGAATGGACTGAGAGGCCATGACTCTGTTTTAATGATTAGGACTAGACTTTTGTGCATTTGCCTTACAACTTTTCTGCATACAGAGATCAAGTAAAAACTTCGCTGTCAGGTTGGAAGCATAGAGCACATGAGGCCCCTAGTTCAATCCCCAGTACTGCAAAATAGGAAAAAAAAAAGTTGTCTTCCTTCCACTTCTAGGAACATTGCAACTAACTGGCTAATCCTATAGGTTTGTACAAATCAGACTACTGTATTGTGATTGCTCCAGCAATTATGAATGGAAATCCCAAGAGCTTAGGTCAGAAGCTGGAGACCCAGGAGAGCTGATGGGGTAGGTTCCAGGCCAAAAGCAAGCAGCTTTGAAACCCCAGAGCAGATGTTTCAATTTGAATCAAAGGACAGAAAAAACTCATTTTATGGGTCAAGACCATCAGGCAAGTGCACCCTTTACTAGTTGAAGAGGCAACACTTTTGTGTACTCAGACCTTCAGCAGACCGGATTCAGCCCATCCCACTAGGGAGGGCCATCTACCATCCTGTCTGGCCACTCATGTTTGCTTCATCATGTACACTTGTAGAGGAAACGAATTGTATTCCTCAGTACAAGTGCATCAAAGAATTCATCTCTTGTAACAAATGACAGACAATACATTCTCCATGGAATTTTAAATACATATGAGATAAAAGACAGAATCAAATTCACAATGCAGTAACAGGACATATGAAATAAAACATGCAGTTATGGAAAAGAAACAGAAATTCAACATGTGAAAATATAAGGTAGACGCAATAAAATTAACAACTCAAGGATGCCTTGATCAGTACACTCGACAAAGTCAATGTCAGGGAAAAAAAGCATCAAAAATGACTCATTAAGAGACAGAAAATCTGCAAGACAGGTTGAGGAACCTGGATGATGGACTGAGCAACTCCAACAAGTACTCAATAAGAGCAAGAGTTAGAAGCAGAACAAATGGCAAAACATTATCAAGAATTAAAAATAGATCTCATACTGAAGAAAGATGTCAAATACCAGGTAGGATAAATGACAGCAAGTCCTTTTCTGTACATATTATACTGGAACTCCATGAAGTAACACAATCTCTTAGGGAAAGAAAGTCCCAACTGTTCTCATTGACTAACAATAAAGGTAAAAAGAGCATAATGAACAGCTGCCACTTCTGTGCTGTTACTCTGTGCACGGGCCTGTACTAAAGAAACATTACAATTACAATTACTGTATCTTTAACAAAGTTCCCTCATTTCAAATTCAAATTCAGATCTTACTCTAAACCCTAGAACCTTATTCATACTACTACTACTACTAACAATCACCCATAAATACCTGGAATTAGTGTCTTCACCTGGAATGTGAGCCTGATTTTTGTAGACAAAGGCTCTAAAATATCCTTCTGAGAACAAGTCAAACAAATCTAGATCTTTTACGCCAAAGCGGGGCTCCTCCTGCAGTAGTGCATTTCTTACCAGCAGGCCTCAGTTTCCCCATCTGTTAAGACACAGCCAGTAGGAATGGTTCTCCCTGCTCCTCTAAGACACTGCCTCCTTATGAATCTAACCCGTACTGGGCAAAACCCCAGCCCTACCATCCCACTCTTTCTTCCTTAGTCTCTTGTTTACATCCTCTATTCCTAATCCCAGGCAAGTGCGATAGGCCAAGGGCAATCTCTGGGCCCACTGTTGCCTCCACAAATAAAAATGACCTGATTTCAACTGCATCATCAGAACTGCCAGGCAGCCCTATGACGCCTGCCAGGTTGCTGCTTCTCTCAAGCAATTTTAAACTGTGACTGAATCACTAAGCTCTCTCCTTTCAGTGAATTCAACGATGACATCCCAGATGCCTAATTGTTGGACACTTTTTCAGACCTTTACCTTCTTTGGACTTTCTGGAGCATTTTATCTGGGCGAACAGACAGTTAATGGAATTAATACTCACCTAGTTGCTCAAAGACAAAAGGAGGCCTTGTACGCCCCCAATCAATCAGTAAGTTCTCTCTATTCTCTTGCCTTCACACACGTCACATCCATTTCCTCTATCCCTCTGTACTGCCTCACCGAGCTCTGCACGCTCCTTGCGCTAACTATCACAGGAGTTCCCTGTGCCTTTCCGCCCATGGGCTCATTCCCTCCTCCACTTCATTGTCCACTACAACATGATCCACCAGAACCATCTTTTAGAACTCAAATCTGATCAGATTCAAACCCTTTCAACTGTACAGGCACCCCTATTGCAAAAGCCATCCATAATCTACAGGAAGATGTACAAGGCCTTTACTAGTCCCCCTGACCTCTTGCCTTGCACCTTTCTAACCCCCAACATGTAGTTTGCACTTGCATGTCGTTACAGGCAGCCTCCGCCTAGAATGGCAGCCTTGACCCAACCATGCCTCCTGGAGAATTCCCCGGACTCTTACCTCCTTGCTCCCATGCCCAGTTACACACAGCTCTACTCTGCAACATCTGTTCTAAGTTGTACAAGCTACTCTCTTCATCCATTACTTCTTGGGAACCAAATTTTTGTCTTTTTTTTGTTATATCTCCAACAACTGATTCACAGTGCAGACAGTGCACAAGGATTCCCTAACTGAGCAAACAGATGCTGGGGTGGCTCCTGAATCTTGTTTAGAGCATTTATAGGTTGCCCAAGAGCGAAAATTCCTTTAAGATGAATGCTGGCCAGCGCTGAGGCAGATGTAAGACCACACCCTGGCTCTAGCAGTTTCATAGTGTCATTTCACACCTCTGCACTGAGAAACAGTAACTTCTCTGTGGTGACTCTTCCAGCTTTTTCTTTTTTTCTGGATTCACCTGCTATTTTGCCTTTCATCCTCAAATCTAAGATGTATAAGCAATGGCCATATCCCAATTCTTTCCATTTCCCCTTGTTAGTTACCCAAGTTTCTGTAAACTGCAGGGAAGAAACAGTGTGATGCTTGCTATCTGCCATAACACCATCTAAGACCAAAGCTGCTTTCTGCCTGCCATGCCATGGACTGTTTCTCCTCTGCAATGCCCCTCTGCCATGCCACTATGCCAACCTGCCCTGGGACCCGCCAACTATGGACTGAAACTTCTACAAACTATGAGCTAAAATAAACCTTTCCTCCTTTAACTTTGAGCATCAAGTATTCTGTCTCAGCCATAAGAAAAGTAACTAAGATAGGCACTAACATTCAGACCACAGAAAACATGGAGCTCCTTTGGCAAGATAAAATAACATGCCTAACACAGTCTACCAATCTATCCAAAGAATTTCACCAAAATTTCATTGAAGAGAAAAAAGAGAACAGAAAAGGGTAAGGAAGGGAGAGAGGAGGAGGGGAAAGGAAGAGGAGGGGAGAAGGTATGTTCAGCCATACCCTACAAAATCTAAAAACATAACAAAAAGAAAATTGTTGCATAATGGGATAACATTTTAAAACCTACTTAAACATGCAATCAAAATTAACAAAACTGTGTTGGGGGTATAGCTCAGCAGTACAGCACCTGCCTGGTAAGCATGAGACCCTGAGTTTGATTCCTGGTGGCAAAATAAAATAAAATAACAAAACTATGATGAATGCGCCAGAAATCATAAAATATATGTCCAGTAATCATGCAACAAAATTAATTAATTAATTAATTAAGGATTTAGTTAAGGAGGCAAGAAAAAACTTTACATTTGGGCTAGGAAGTAACTGTAAGGCAACTGTAACCTACATCAGAATGACAGAGGCTCGGGCTGGGGATTTAGCTCAGCGGCAAAGCTCCTGCCTGGCAAGCAGAAGGTCGTGAGTTTGATTCCTGGTACTGGAAGAAAAATGAAAAACAAACAAACAAAAAAAAGAATGACGGAGGCTCACTGAGTACATCTATGTATGCTATTTGTTAGGAAATGAGGGAAATAATTCTTCATGGGACTCTCGTGTTTCTGCACGTCTGGAGGCAGAAGCAACAACTGTCATTTTGTCCTAAACTATTTTTTCAAGGATCTTTATACAGTGAACAGCTTTAAAAAATAAACAGAAATTATCTCCCCCTGGAATAAGTTTGCCTACTGTCCATTATAAAAAGTTTGGGTTCCCTACACTGAAGGTTCTCCTGTAGTATGAATTTCCAGAGCTGAACCTCTTTTTCCTTTTTTTCTTTTTGGTGCTTCTAGGGATTAAACCCACGGCCTTATACTAAAATAAATCTTCAGCCCTCTTTTCATTTTATTTCCAGACAAGATCTCACTAAGTTTCTAAAGTGCCCAGTCTGGGCTTGAACATGTGATCCTCTGGCTTCAGTCTCCCAGAGTGCTGGTATTAATAGATATGTGCACTAGGCCCAGCTCAGAGTTGACACTCTTAACCACTGAACTCTTGTGCCTCATTACAGTGATTAAAACAAACAAACCAACATCTACTCATGCAGTTCCATAATTAGTATACAAAAGAGTCATCTAGCACTAAAAGAATCAGGACTCATGAAAGGAATATCTGATTCCATTCTGGAGCAGCAAGATAAGCCTACAACATCTGATCACACCCAGAAATAAGAAAGCTATCCAAGTACACTGAAGTTCTACCTAAGGGACTCTTGAGCAACAAAAACAGACCCCCAAGTAACCAAATTTGACCATCTTGGGCTAGGAAATGACTGTAAACCACTGTAAAGCAACTGTAACCTACATCAGAATCATGGAGGCTCACTGAGTACATCTACGTATGCTATTTGTTAGGAAATGAGGGAAATAATTCTTCATGGGACTCTCATGAAGCACATGAATTGAAACACATGAAATGTGTTCATCACACTACTTGAAAAAAATTTTCACATTATGAGGTGCTAGACGTTATGGACTGAATCCTCTTTCCCTTCAGCCCCAAACAATTCATATATTCAAACCTTAACCTCCATTCTGAATATGACTGTATTTGGAGCTAAAGCCTTTAAAGAGATAATCAAACTAAAACAAGGTCATTAGGATGAACCCTAATCCAGTACAACTTGCGTCCATGTAAGAGACATTAGGATACAAACAGACTCAGAAAAAACCTGACAAGGCAAAGGGAAAAGATGCCATCAACCACCCCAGGATAAAGGCCTCAGAAGAAACCTTGATCTTGGACTTCCAGGCTCCTGAACTCTGAAAATTAATTTCTGCTGTCTAAGCCACCCAGTTTGTAAAATCTGTTATGGCAATGCTAGCAAACAAAAACACTAGGAAACCAGCTTCTTCATTTGAAAGTGATAAATAAAAGAATCAAGCAATTATTCCATCTTTTCTATGAAATGTGACAATATAAACAAACAGCTGGTAAGAGGAAAATTGCTTTTGTTTTTATAATCAATTAAGAAGGAATGACAGGCTTAGAACATCACTATCTGCAAACCTTAATGAAGTTAACAAATACACACAATGAATAGCACTGGCTGAAAGCATCACAAAGACAGAGATGACCAGATATTATGTAGCTCCTGATGAAAGAATAACATACCACCTTTGAAGTTTTCTTCAGGGGAAAAAAATGAACCTAATTCTAATCAAAACTGTAGATTTAACTACCACTTTACAGGAGATGTAAGAACCTACTCGATAATACCATAAGACTGCACTCAATAAAATCCAGTTGTAAGAAATCATCTAAGACAAATGGATCCAATATTTTCAACAACAAAAAATTCATGAAAAAACAATGAATACACAGAAATGGCAAAGAAAACAATCTCAATCTACTGGCCTTATTTAGAGCCTAATTCAAATAAACTGTGATATAAATACAGATAATAACAAATGCAAATACTGATTGGATATCTATAATATTTAGGAACCATTGTATTTTATATGATAAATTAATGTTAGATTTTTTTTTAACACAGACCTTATCTTTTAAAGACACATTCTGTAATATTTACAAGTGAAATAAACATGATATCTGGGATTATCTTAGAAATAATACAAGGGAGAGAGAGGGAAAAATGGATAGGTATGCTGTATATGAAATAAGACCATGTACTGACAATTACTGAAGCTAAATAGATAATAGATAAGCAGAGTTACTCTATTTTTATATTTCTGTTGCAAAAAGTTTAAAATATCATATGGGGTACTTGTTAAAAATTCACAGTCTAAAATGGGTATGATGATATGTACCTGTTAATCCCAGCTACTCCTGAGGCTGAGGCAGGAGGATACCAAGTTTGAGTCCAGTACGGGCAATTCAGCAAAATTATGTCTTGAAATAAAAAAATAAAACAGGGAGATAAAAAAGGCTCAGTGCTAGAATGCTAGTAGGCTTAATACCCAGGAACAGAAAAAAAATAATTTAGGCCTCACTCTTCCTTGACCTTGATCCAAATGGTTTGTAGCAGGACCTAGCAACTGGATTTTAGCCCTCGCAGCTGGTCCTTGTAACACTGACTCCCCACAGGGGAGGAGCACCAGCCTGCAGGTCACACAGCTGAGGCAAGGGGCTTCAGGACTAATGGTTGCATGAAAAGCACACAGGGGCAACAGGGCTCCAAAAGCACACACAGGCTGCAGGGCTCCTGCTTAGGCTACACTGACCAGCCTGTCATCTCTAGGGCAGCAAAAAAAGGACCACGGATTGATCTGCCACTGCCCACTCAAACAGGCATAAAAGGATTAACCCAGTTTTCTGTCAAAACCACTCACAACGTCTAATGTCTCTTTAGGGGTCTCCCATCAGACTTCAGTATAAAGCCAGCCTCTGAGGTACACTCAGTTTGGATTCAGTGAAGAGATAATAAAACTAATAAAAGAGCGAGCAGGTAGAAGGCTACGATACGACCAAAGACATGGTCAGCATCCTAAACACTCAGAAACACACTCTGACTACTGCCACTGGAGCCAGCAGATAGTATAGAGAACTTTCAGGATCTTCATTTGAATGTCCAAAGACGTCTGTGAAAAAGGTACAAACAGCCATAACAGAAGAAGAATCGGAGGTAAAAAGATACTATGGTCATGTAAAAATAGAATAAGTGAAATAAGAGGGAAAACTAACATTGCAATAAGAGAATTTAAATCCACACTTACAGCAAGAGACAAAACTGACAAAATAAAGAGCAAGGAAACAATCCACATGGCAGACAAATTTGAGATGCTTTTCCAGATTGCAGAATTAAAAATAGATACCTTCAAAACACTGTGGATGGAAGACATCAAAGAAATGACAGTTTATATAACTAAAAACAGCCTTTGCAACTCCCACACATAGCAAGAACACATTAGAAACAATAAAAATAAGACAGAAGTATATCCAAACTTATGGGTTATGACAGCCATTATTAATGAATGTAACTCCCCTTTCTTAAAGATACTATGTCTCAGAGTGAAGGGGAAAAAAAGATAGTATCTTTCAAAATAGCCAGATCGGATATATAACAAGCATATAAAAATACAAAGAAGGAGAAGTAATATTAATATGAGACAAAATATAATTCAAGGCAAAAGGATTAAGTGGAGTAAGAATCAAGATGGAACAATCAAAGTTTTATGTCAAACATCATTGTATTAAAGAGTGTAAAAAGAATTAAAACAGGAATCAAAAATTATTAGAAGTGCATGAAAACTCCCCAAATCTTCTAGATTTAGAACAGCACAGCTCTCAGCCTAACCTAGTCCTAGTCCACAGGAAAAACTTACAAAGCACAGAGGATTAAAATTATATCATTGATAAAGTCCATGGATTTGTATCAAGCTTTATACTCCCGTAAAAAAAAATCTTCCTTTTAAACATCCATAGGGCATTTATAAAATTAGTAATATATTACACCACAAATAAAATCCCAGATAGTTCCAAACAACTATAAACTTCATAGACTCATATTCTCAAATTCCAAAGCAACATAATTAGAAACTAATTTTAAATAAAAATATTAGAAACTTAAAAATGCTAACCTAAGTAATTCATGGGTCAACAGAAATCTGCAATTACAGGTTATTTTAAAAAGAACAAGATTGCTACTTATCAATATTCATGAAATATAATCAGATGCACTTAAAAGAAAAAATACAGCCTTAAAGCCTTTCATTATTAAACAAACAAAATCTTCCTGCCTACCTGCTGATACCAACAGTTTATCCAAAAAAGGGGCAGGGTAGAGATTTTTCATTCACAGTATGAAATTAAAGGACTTAAAACACAATTCCATAGCTTGTGATAATTTGCTTCAAACAAAAATAAAAATATTATTTAACAAAAGATAACATGCTTCAGAATAAAATGGTTTCAGGCCACCTGCACCCAACTGATGAACTGATAACATTAACTAATACCAGATGCTTCCATGTTTTTACAGGGCACCAAGGGGAAGAGGGCAAAGGGATAGAAAGTCAGAAGTTAAAAAGGGTTCAAAAAGTAGGCACTACGGACACACAGAACAGTTAAGTATGTATCCTTCTTTCCAAGTACAATTACCCTAATTCTAACTGACAAAGCATTAATCAAAGTTATACAGTTAGATGGGATGTACCAACAGAAAACTCTACGTTACATCAGGTACATAGGGAAAATTAACTCCTCAATTGTTTATAGGGGTTGTGGTTAATGATACTTATAATCAAGAGTAAAGGAAAGATCCAGGTTTGTGACTTACAGCAACAGCTGCTTTCATAAAGGAAATAAGCCCTGTATAGAGATTTTAAAACAGAGTTTCCACACAAAATTGTAAGCTAACACTTCATTTGATTACTTTCAGGAATAACTAGCACTCTTCAAGTATCTGAGCACCAAGAGCTGAGAACACTTCTTCACATTCTAAAAACCAGGAAGAGCACACTGGCACTGCCAATTTCCCTAGGAGCACAACAAGCTCCACAATAGCCCAAAGATCATATAAGGAGCAAAGGTACAAGTCAGGATCCCCATCCCAGATCCCAATATGTTAAATCATTAAGTGAAACTATGAGATGGAGGATCAGATCATACAGTAGGTGAACAGGAGCTCCCTACAGTAGCCCCCTAGCTAATGCTGATCAGTCACATGACCATGGGCAGTCTCACTCATTCAATAAAAGTGCTCCATCACTAAGCACTGTCTTTGGGCTAGCCTCTGTGTTTAGATGTCACAGGACCAGAGTTCTCAATTTTCAAAAATGACGGACAACCATACTATCTATTCCAAAAGGCTTGCAGATGAATTGAGTAAACGTAACTTTTAAGAAACAAAGAATTTACTTGAATGCCATTTCTTTCCAGGTCTCACAAAGAAAAGTTTAGAACCCACACTCAAATTTATCCTTTTCATTTTTTTCAAACTGCCTGCAGAATATTTCATATTTGCAAGATTAAAGAGATTACCTTGCTTTGAGAGTATGAGTATCCTAAAATTTTTAAATTTTGTTTTCCTTATTAAGTACTGTATTGTTCAGACAGTCAAAAAATATAACACATGCAAATAAAGTTTAAAGGTGTTCAGTTTCTAAAGACTCAACAGCCTACATAAAATAATGGAAATACCCAAAGACCTATCCCAGAGTGGGTAGGAGACTCAGGGACTTGGGGAGTGAGTGCAAGACGCTCAGTTGTGGCACAGTCCTCACTTGTAGAACAAAGAAAAGACAACTCTTTGATCGACCAGCCCACAGGAGAGACCTGACTCCTCCCCAGCCAGTGTGGCAGGAGATGCCAACATGGCACAGTGCAATCATTCTCGCTCAGGGCTCTCATGGCTGCACAGATTTGGGAACCCATGAAATAATCACATTTTGCTTCTTAAAAAGGGAGATGCTTTAATTATTAACATCAGTTAACTTAAAGAATATTAAAAAGAGAGCAGCACATGTAAAAATGCGTAAGGACAGTGGGTTTAAGGTTATTAAACACTACCTCTGAAAAGCTCAGCAAATTTAGGCAATTTAAGAATAACAAAAACACAGTTCCCAGGCTTGGCAGAATTGAATCAAAAGTATTACTAATCTCAAAAAGGAGATTCCCAAGGAGACGTGCCACTGTGATAAAGAAGCCTCAATATAGAAAATGTTATGTAAAGGAGACACGTGACTCGCCACTCTGCAGATACTCCTGATAATTAACGTGGATAGGAAAAAAAAGCAGCATTACTACACTTGAGCTCTTAAGAACCAGAGGAATGGTTGCACCATCTCACTGCATGAATCGCCTCACTCAGACTCAGCTTTCCTGTCACTCACACTGTAATTATCCAAGCCTGGAGGGCCAGAGCTCCTGGGAAACAAGGCTGCTTTTGTTTTTGTGCTTTTTGTTTTTACTTACACACACACACACACACACACACACACACACAGGGTCCCTTTCAAATCACCATAAATAAAACATCCAGTAATTATTTCTATTTCACAGAGATAATAATGATTTTTTTCTACAGCTAACATTATACAGCCTTAACACATATTCTAAGCATTGTGCAGATGTTAGCTTATGAATCTACATAAACCCTATAAGGCTTTAAGTACTATCATTAACACCCATTCTACAGATGAGGACACAGAGCAGCAACACTTGTGCCAAGCTGCCTGTGTGCACACCTGCATCATGCAAAAGTGCCCAGAGCACAGAGGCCTGATGTGTCCTCAAGAGGCTGAAGGCAGCAGACCTAACTATGGACAAACACACACTGGAACCTTAGCCTTTGAGATCACCAGCTTGCCCACATCAGCCCCCCAGGAGGCAAATTCTACCTCTGCTGACAAATAGGATCAAACAAGACACATTCCCATTCAATTTGCTAATTGATGGATTATATATTAGCAACTCTACCGGCCAGGTTACCCAAATTCTATCTTAAAATTTTATCTCACTGCTAAGAATTTCAAGCACTTAAAACAACCCAACAACGGTTAAAAACAGGAGTCAAAGATAGAACTTTGGGCTCTGTGTTAACGTCAGCTGCGCTATTTACGACACTTCCGGAAAGCGGTATCACTTTCTGTAACTCATCTGTGAGGTGGGCACATTTCTTAATGAAGTAGGGCAACGATTAAAGCATGAAGTTCCAAACATGGTGTCTGGTGGTAGAACAACTTATCTGGGAGGAAATCTGTGGTGGGATGAGACAAGACTAGGAGGAAGCTCACAGAAACCACATAATGGCTCACAGGGCGGCCAAACAGAGAGACAGCCTGATCGTCTAGTTGCAGGGAGGAGAGTCCACACGGACAGAGGTGGGAGCTAAGGGCAAGGAGTGACTCTTGGCTCTCCCACTCCCTCCTGGAAACCACCCCAGGCAACCAGAGAGTGAAGTGGGAGGAGGCCCAGAATCAATTACAGAAGTCCCTCCTTCCCACCAGCGTCACTCCCAGCACCAGGGCTCCCTACACACAGGCTACAGCGCAAACAGGAGTTGGAGAGGTCAGGTGAGCAGCCAAGCAGAGGGGACACCTTGAAAACGTGTGGTCATCAAGGTAAACACAATGTAAAACGCAACCTAAGCAGGCAGGACAAGCAAAACAAAAGTCCCCTCTTTAGGGGAGGGAGGACATGAGCAAGTCCATAAACAGGTGGAGAAAGGAGGTACAAGAAAGGCCACAGGGCTGGGGATATAGCTCAGTGGCATAAGCACCTGCCTGGCAAGTGCAAGGTCATGAGTTTGATCCCCAGTATCACCAAAAAAAAAAAAGAAAGAAAGAAAGGCCACAAAATAGAGTTGAACTCAGCAAGAAAAGTCTTTGGTATGAAGAAGGCAGACAGAAGGGCCAGCCTACTTTCCCACTGCCTGTCTTACTCTCTTACGCAGTATGGTCCCAGACTCCTCCTGCTCCTAGAACATACTAACCAGGCTTGTGGCCCTTTGGTTTGCTCTGTCTTAAAAAGGCCTTCTCCAATGTCTTTAGGTTCCAATGCAAACATCTTCAGAGAGGCTTCCCTGTCCTAGTTACCCTCTGTGACAGTTCACTATGCTATCAATGTGAATGGGTTAAGAAACCCCTACTCCATTAGTGAAGCACAGTTCTGGGTGTATCTGTGGATCACTGACATGTAGGTCACAAACTGAGAAGACCCACCCTGGATGCAGGCAATGCCAACCAATAGGCTCATAGCCTGGATAAAATAAAAAGTGAAAGCAGAAAGAAGTCTACACTTCTGGTCCTTTGGAGGTGCTCCGATCTTCACCATCATTTTTGGACACTGGTCTCCAGTTCCTTCTGGTTTCCAATGCAGACCCTCCAGCTTTCTAATAGGACCCACACCAAACTCTGCAGGGTACTCCGGGCCTTCCTTCAACTTTCCCCTGGAAGCCCCGGCTCTCCACCATGAAGATGGCCCTTTTGCACTCTTCCCCCCTTGACTCTACAGGCAGCCACTGTAAGCCTACTGTGTAAATCTTTTCTATATCATGTATTTATCTATTCCTTCAATGAACCTTAATTGATATACTTGCCATCACCAGCTTGTCACCCAACAAATCAGTGCCTCTCAAACTACCCACGAGAGGCCCCCTTTTTGTGCATTCACAATCTACCACAGAACTACTGTAAAAATACAGGAAAAATTACTTTCTTTGAAAGATGCAATTTTTTTAAACAATACAAAATAGGAGAAATTTGTCATGAGCAGTATCAATAGTCAAAACTTTCTCTATCATAAAGAGCATCTGACTTTACATGTCTGTCATAGCAAGCCATTGAGAACCAGCCCAACTGTCAGCAGAGCAGACTGTGACACTGCTCCATCTGCCATCGAGCACACTCCTGGTACAGCACCTGGTACACGCTAGAGTCACTGTCAATCTACTATTGATCTGGACCTGACCCTGATCTGGGCACGGGAGCTGCAGTGATGGACAAAACACACAAGGCTTGAATCTGATTCACCCTGGCACCTCTCCAGTTCACATGCACCACCCTTTATTCCTAAAAATATTACACTCCTTTCCCAGTGTGTCCTTTGTATTGCATAATGACCAAATATTTTGATCAAAAATCCCTTCTAAACCAATGTGAACACCTAGATACTAACTTTAGGGATCCAACAACATGGAAGAATTAAACATCTTCAGCCAGTGGCTGGAGCAACGCATGATGCTATAAGCACCATTATACTCACTTTCCACACTAAACGGCCACCATGTGCTAAGTCCATCCTGCTGGCACAGTTCCCTGCCACCTCCTCATCCATATCTCAGATCAGCAGTGAAAACACTCAGAATTTCTCTTAAGACACAAACAATGCCTCAGCTTTGTCACCCTAGGGCCAAGAAGGTGTTACCCTAACTAGTGCACAACCCAAATTTCCTTAAGGTTCCACCCAAAACAAGATGGTTCCCATTCAAACAGTATTAGACCTGGGGCTACACCAAAGGGTCTAGGACACTCACGTTCTTTCCACTCCCATTCAACCAACTCACCCTCTCCCAAAAATTCTTCATATTATTACTTATCCTGTTTTAAACACTGAGAACCAGACATGTTTGGTCCTAGTTTAAAAATGAATAAATTAAGATTTATGTGTTATAATTTCATTCTTTTAAATACAGTGTTAAAGTCTAACTGAGGAGTTACAAGCTTGGTTCAGCTTCAAAGCCAGTACGTGGTTCTACAGAAGCCAACTGGCATTAGGAAACAATAAAGCCCATCATGTAAAAACCAAGTATGCATATAGACAAAACGTGAAGGGGATGTAAGAAAACAAAAGATACTCACTTCCAAACTTATAAGGACTACTGTAACATTTCAATGTACAAGATCATTAGACGACTGAGTGTGTAGTAATTTTAAAAAATCACTAAAGGTGTTTAGGTTCTTGCAACTGAGGACCAGGTCTATCCCTCAGAAATAGCAGAAGTGCCAATTAATGGAACCTGGCAAAAATCTAACTATTCAGTTTAGCCAATTCCTAAAATAAGGCCCGGGGCACTGTTCAGAGATTTCCATTAAAACATGTGAATATCTAAAACAACTTGGATGAAGGGAAAACCTGCAACAAGCCCCTACAGTTACTTCCACAAAAACAATGTGTTAGCTAGCCCTCCTGCAATAAATTAAAAATGCTAGAAAAACTTTACCTCTACCTTTGGTGTCCCTTCCAGCTGCCTTCAAGCATTTACCCTAATACACACTAAGGGCCATTGTTTTGGTTTATTAATTTAAAGAAAAACTCCATTCTGTCAAGCAAGGTCTAGAAACCACACAACCGCCTACATAGTTTCATTTGTCAAGCTCTGACTGATCAACATCAGGGACTGAAATTATTGGGTAAATGCATGCTAAGACTCTCTAGTTGCTGGCATTTAAAATCAAACAGGCATCTACAAAAGTCCAAGAGTCTTTATTTTGATATTTGCCATGTTCCAAAAGATGATTTATATACATACATATAATCCGTATAATCCCAGAATCCTGGAAGGCTGAGGCAAGAAGACTACAAGACTGAGCCCAGTTTGGACAACTCAGCCACTTAGCAAGCATTGTCCCAAATGATAAATAAATAAATAAATACATAAATACATAAATACATAAATAAGGGCTGGAGAGGTAGCTTCACGCAAAGGCCCTGAGTTCAATCCCAATACTGTCATAATAACTACAATAATGTATAATTATATGCGATAAATTTGATACTTTGACTTGAAAGTGAAGTCTACCATTATATATTAGCGATACCCTATGTTTAAAAACAATAAATGCTTTATAAACTTTGCCAGATCATTAAAATATCTTAAATGTTCCGCTCTCTAGGCAATCATACTCTATCTATATCTTTTCTACTTTAGCATTTGCAGTGACATCATTTGAGACCAGAGAGATCTTCTTCAGTCATCAGCCAAGATCATCAAAGAACTAGAGGACAGGTTCACTTCAGGACCAGGTTTTATCTGCAGTGGGCAGCAAGACACAGCCTCCAGCTAGTCAGCTGGTGAAACACCACTGCCTCGGGCCAGGGAGGAGCCTGTCTCTGTCCTCACACTCTGCTCACCTCCACCCTACCAGTGGGAGAGGACGTCACAGTGCTTAGGAGACCCGTGACATGCTTGGAAAATGTTTCATTCTTTTGTTTGTCACCTGGCCACTCTCCACACTTCTGCACATCTGATTTACCTGTGGCCCCATTAATCACAGTCACAAGCTTGACTCTCATCCAAATAGACCTAAGCTGCTCCATGGAGAGGTACCAAGCCGTTAAGACAAAAAGTCAAATGGAAGCAGCACAAAGTGCCTCGCAATGTTCCACACAGAGAAACACATGAGGAGTGATGCATTCCACACAGGGAAACACACGAGGAGTGACGCGGCACTGGCTAGGCAGCGTTTCATAACCCACTGGGAGCTGCTATGCTAGCAGGTGGGACAGCACTCTGCCATTTTCCAGAAGAAAATGCTGAGGTTTAAATAAAGCTGAGAAAGCTTTGCCTAAGATGGCATGTCAAACGTAACATACTAGAAACTTAAACCCTGGGGTATGACATTTTTCGGTCTGTCTTTTAGTATAACGGACAATATAAAATGGCATCCACATTAGAAGCCAATGGGCAAAGGTTTTCAAGCTCTAATTTTATTCAAAGGGACTGTTATTAATGGGTTTCCATAAGAGTTAATTACTAAAGAGCAGAAAACTAGATTCAAACCAAAATTCTCACTTCAGAATCACTATTCAATTCTTATATCCCCAGCCCATCAATTCTTGCTTTTAAAACAACACCCATAAGAAATTTGTCCAGAAAAGCAAGAACGTAAAAGCAGGCTCCTCTGCCCAAGTTTCAGGATAGAAATGACTAGCACCTAACCCAGATCCATCAATAACTAAACAGTCAGTTCCCTGTCCTAACAGGCTGGCTCTCTTCACACTAACAGCTTTCTACATTCTTGGAGGTAAAACATCCATTTCCACCAAGGAGGAAGACTGAAATTAGATCCAGGAGAAGGGTCCAGTACTGGAAACAACTGGAGTAGGAATCTGATTATTCTGACTAAATGTTTCGAATCCTCTCCTCAGACCCCAAATCAAACTTAGCTCAAACCCATCAATGATCAAATGATTTCAGCCTTTCTATTTAACACTTTACTTCTAAAACCAAAGTTAACTTAAAGTTGCCCATGAAAACAAAATCAGTAACTGCCTTGGTCTCTCCAGGCAGCTAGTCTGAGCTACCTGAAACCATACTACGCTGGTCACATAAGCAGATTCTATCTTTTACACAGATTTCAAAAAAAGGTATTTTGATATGGATTGATTTATCATAGCGGCAGGAAAAAAAAGAGTAAGAGGTTTTAATTCTTACTCTTTCCAGCAATAGAATATTTTCAAGGAGATTTCAGTGCTAAGAAATTGGCAATGGTTGGTATGGTGGTACACACCTGTAATCCTAGCACTCTAGTGGCTGAGGTAGGAAGATCACAAGTTTGAGCACAGACTCGGTAACTTAATGAGATACTGCCTCAAAACAAATGAACAAAAAAATCAAAAGATCTGGGGACGTATTTTAGTATGAAGGCCCCGAGACTGATCCCCAATACAAGGGATGGAGAGAAGACACAGAGGAGAGCAGGGAAAAGAAGGCTGGGGGGCCTTTCCACAAAGTGCTAGGCTGTGATGGTATGAAGATGACAAGTCCCGTTCTCAAGTGGTTTAACATCCACTCAAAGGATATGTCAATAACTATTTAATTGGACCTCACAGCAGCAGACTATAAAGTGGGTGAAGGCGCATCTGGTCCAAGAGGGACCCGGAGGCCCTCGTCATGGACATGAAATTGAACTGGATTATGTCAAAGGACAACAGAGCAACAGTCACACCTTCAGCAGGAGGATGACACAGCAAGAAACAACAATGTGGGTTTAAGAGTAGGGTCACCGGCCTATGATGGCCAAAGCCTGTAATTCTTGGAAGACACAAACCTGGGATGATAGTGTGGTAGGGCTGGCCTGCTGAGCTGAGGAATTTTACTCAAAATAGAAGCATGTTGCTTTATGACAGTGCTGGTGATCCTATGGCACACGTGCCACAGCCAGCTGTTTATAGCACTGAAAGCTCTAAAAGGTTTGCTGTCACTGCCCTAGGGGAACAAATCTCATAGTTACATGAACTGATGGGAGGTCTGAATGCAGCAATATCCAATGAACCTGCAAAACCCAAATGGGGTTCAGAAAACACAACAGGAAAGGGACATGACAGATGAGAAACATGTGACTGATTGTTCTGAGGGGGCAAAAGGGCAGAAAACTGTTCAGAGGAAACCAGTGTCTGGAGCTGGGTAACAGGAGGATAATCCAAGCTGATAACCAAACTAGGAGTGGGTAAGGGGAACAGGTGGTCAGGATGTAGATGTCTTTTACCTGTTTGATCCTTTTACGTTCTGATTCAGGGGAAACAACCAGGTAGAGACATCAACTGTAGGGCAGAACAGCTAGAAATGCAGCAAGGTAAAATTATATTTGGAGCATTCATTTTCCGATCCACAATGGTTATTTCCACAGCCATATGATCATCATCATCAACTGGGAAACCTGTTCAAAGCAAAGACGCTGAGGCCCCACCCTAATGATCCTGCCTAAGCAGACCTGGGATGGGGCCCGGGACCCATATTACTCAGAAGCCAAAAGTGGGGGCCACTGCTATCTGGCATTCTGTTCACTTTGCAGTTCATAATCTGCCTTCAGAGTTCTGAATATACTTCCAGAGCACATTCACTTTGATGGCATTTGCAGAATGTGAAACTACACCTCTCAGGAGGATTGGAACCATACTTTCACATCTGAAAATAATTACTTCTCAGTCTGTATTCTCTGCTTATGGGGAAATGGGTTTGATATTCTACTGTATAACCAATGGCCTAGATCTGCAAGCACCAACTACTACAACACAAAGATCAAATTCCACCAAAACTTTTTGCGACCCAGGTAGCTATGACTTCCTGCTAGTAGGCTGATGACAGTGTGCAGCAAGCAGCCCTTTCGTCTCCAGTGATGGGCTCAGTGAGATCTCAGGCAACTTGCATCATCAGAAGGGAGCCTTTCACAGATGACAGTAACTTCAGCATGAATTGCCATGGCGCACTGGCTCCCAGTCCTCCCATGACTCCTACCTCTGCTCACCTCTCCGAGGTGAGGGCAAAAAACTCAGGGAGGTGACTAAGCCAAAGGAAACCATTCAACCTGCAACTTTCATTAAAGGCAAAAGAGTCTATTTTATTTCTGAGGAAAATAAACAGAGATGGAGAAAAAGGAGAGGGGTAAAGTGGAAACCTGACACTGCAAACATGAGAATCTGAGGTTTTGATGCTTTTGTTTTCTAATAAAAGACTGAAGATAGTTTAGTATTAAAGTAACCTTAACCCCATCTACTGACTGCCTGTTTTCTCTCCTTAAAAATAGCAAAAAGCAAACTTTTGCATGCTCACTACATATGAAATTGCCACCTTTACAGAGTCCCTCACTTGAGTCCTCACAGCTCCACTGTTCTGTGGGCGGCTCCATAACCTCAGCTGCGAGGCAAGAGCACAGAGACTCAGGTTCCTGCTCAGGTCACCCTCCTCTCAGGGAAGGGCTGGATATCCCTGCTGGGGATTCCTGAGGGCGCTGTCCTCTAAGTCCGACTCCCAAAGGCAGGAGAGAAGGGAAAGGCAGGCAGAATACAGGTCCCCTTCTACCTACTCTCACCTGTGCCCGGGTTACCTCACCTTCCCACCACGCACAGCAAGTGTGCTCTCCCAGGGAAGGACATAACCTCCTGCCCTTCCCTCCACAGCACCCAGCACCCCTGCCAGGGAGAAGGTCCTCTCCAGTTGAACAGGCATGGCAGATAACCACCTGGCCTCACCCTGGCTCCAAAGCCCTTCTCCCCAGTCTTACAGCCTCAGGAACACCTGGAGGCTCTTTGGTTTTCACAAGGCACTGGGTAGGTGGAGCTCAGGAATACCAGAGGTCCGGCAGCACCCAGCACAGTCCACACAGCCAAAGATCTTCCCGCACTCCTCACCCCTTCCAAAGCCTGCTAAAAGTGCATGTGGGTAAAAACCTTGTTTATAATTGCCACAGAATGTAACTTGGCTTTTACACAGGTGTGAAGTATTGCAAAGAATGCATTAAAAGAATATTTTATTCCAAATTTAACCAAATCTGACCATTTCAGGTGACACTGGTGCTTGCTGGGCACCATATGCCCACCGTGTTGGCAAGCACTCCAGTCCACACACACACCTATGTGTGTACCTCAAGGCAAGGGCACTGAACAAAGGCCTTTCTCTGTATGGCTTTCTATGTGGTAATAAAAACATCACATGATTTCTAGCAAGATGTATATTACTAAACAACATGAAACGCTACCCACAAATTTCATTTCAAGATTGTAACGCTGCCAAACACACACAGAATGCCCACAAGGACAGTGGGAATTGTAGAAGCTTAAGGAAAGCGCCATGGGAGAAAAGGCACCATAAACACAGCCTGTCTTTCCCAATTCAGCATGGTACAAGTCAAGTGAGGCAGCTCCCTTGCTCCAGGAAGCCCGACTTCACCTCAGACTTGTCAGCAGTTTGTGCGGTGTTCGAGGGAGGGAAGGTGTGCATCGATCAATGTGCCTTTATGTTCTGCACTTGAGTCCTTAATTCAGAGCTTAATTTTTCAGTTCTTAGTAGTCTCAAGCAACATACCAACTAAAACCAATTAAACAGCAAGTTAAAGCAGGGGAAAAAGTGGTACAAAAATAGTCACAAAATGTTGGGGAAAACTTGTAAAGAAGAGTAAAAAATAGAGGAAAATACATTTCCTGATTCTTAAAGGTCAAAATCAATTTCTCGTGTACTGTGTGTGTGTGTGTGTGTGTATGGTGCTGGAGATCAAAACAGCAAGTATCCTACTGAGCTACAACCCAATCTGAATACATCTTAAACACACACACACATTTTAAACTCAATATACAAACATCTGAATACATCTTAAACACACACACACATTTTAAACTCAATATACAAACATCTGAATACATCTTAAACACACACACACATTTTAAACTCAATATACAAACATTACAACTAAAAATATTGTAACACTAAAGAGTACCTTTACCCATTTTCTATCAATTTTACTTCCTTATTTTATCAATCAACATGCTTCACATCTCTAATCCTTTTATCATTATGAAGGAAAAATAGATTCCACTTTTATACCAAGCCAAATATAAGTAAAAGGTAACCAGGATTGAAAAAGCTATATATCCACACACCTTTTTAGTTCTTTTATTTTTCTAATCATGTGGAGGAGGGAAAAAACTAAACAGCTTCCTCTACATAGTTCACATACAGTAACAGTTCTATAAAATCACATCAATTTCCTCTACAAAAATTAAGACTTTAACAAAGATCCATTGTTTAGGACTCTTAGTTACCACTTGGCTAGCCGTGTTTAAAGGGGTAAAATTAGCAGAGCCAACTGGACATATATCATGACTCTTAGACACAGAAACCCCGTCTTTGCCAAGTCCAGTAGCACCGTTCAATAAGTGCCATTCTGTTAGCCACAATTTCTTAAGCAGCCTTTGGAATTATCAGCCTTTACTTCACTAAAAAGAAAAACGAAACATTATTTTTAATAACACCAACAAAGACCTTGATTTTCTTTCTCAAGTAATTATGCTTGAGAATTACATGGAGTTAACAAGAGTAAATAAAATCACGGTAACTTTGAAACATGTTCTTAGAAACGTATTTCATTTTCTAAAAAAATGAAATCTTTAGAATTAATACAAACTCTTTAAGTAGAATTAATACAAAGAAAAAATAACTCATTTAAATTTTATCTTTGTTTTTTCTGCTCTAATAGAAGTGATAGTGCCCAATGACTGAAAATTTTGAAGCAAAAAGCAAAAAGACTCAGATAAACAAGGAAACTGGAAATGAAATTTTTGAAGATATACTTTATTTTCACTTACGCCCTCAGCTTATGAAAAAAATCTAATTCCATGGACTTTGTGATAAAAAAATATCCAGCATGAAAACCAGAATTAATATGCTGTGTCTTTGTCTGCTAAAGGTAAGAGGGCTGATTTACTTGAATTTTACTGCACATACATTCCAAAACAAATATGCTGGCATTGTAGTATCTTTCTCCTAGTATAAGCAGGAAAATGTATAGCAATTTCCTTTTCATGTAATAAAATAAAATGGTTTTTAAATATTGTTTGTGGGAAGAATAAGTCTATGAAAATTATATATTGACTTCCTGCTATTTTGTGTCTCATCTTTAGTTTATTTTCTACAGAATATAAGTATCAAAATAAGATAATATAGGGACTGGGGATTTAGCTCAGCGGCAAAAGCGCCTGCCTGGCAAGCGCAAGGTCGTGAGTTCGGTCCCCGGTACCGGAGAAAAACCAAAAAAAAAAAAAAAAAAAAAAAAAAAAAAAAAAAAAAAAAAAAAAAATAAGATAATATAAGCCAGGCTGACAGTTTACATTTCAAAAGTAAAATAAAATAGCTATTAATTTAATTTCCAAACTGTAGAAAATATGTGTCAAAATAAATACACGAACAGATAATTTTAAGCAAAGAAAACTAAGAAATAAAAATTTACAAAAGTAATGTCCAAAGTTTTATATTACTCTAAGCAAAATACAGTGTTTGTATCTAAAAACTTCCAGTGACAATTAAAAAGTTAATCTTCTGCTTTAGCATTCTAAGACTGTGAAGTAAAATACACTTTTATAAAAAGCTCTATCACTGGTCTCTGCAGTGCAAAGCCGCTACAAAACAAGCTTTTGGAGGAGGAAGTGTTGATGCTTCATACTTGAGCCACCTAGTGGTTAGTTTCCCTCACTGCTCGGATAAACACAGGAGACTGCACACAACCTTGTACTGGGTTCTACATGTTTTGCTTCAGGGCCAAGACCAAAGAACTAACATTCACCAAGCTGTAGTAACAGTGTGGGTCACAAGGCACGACTCCACTCAGAAGCACTTAAAAAAGCTCAATGCAGCTAAGTACAGAAGGTATACTTGAAAATCTCCCATAGCTGGTCTCCAGAGGTTTACATTTTTTCAACAGTGTTTGACACCTACACTGAACACTGAATCCAAAACAAATATAAAGAAACTGTAGATCACACTGTGGGCCTGCCTGTGGTTTATTTAACTCTCGCCTAGTTCCGGGCAGTGTAGGACAGAACAAATTTACCTTCTAAAGGATACTGTCTTACCTGTCAGCAAGGTGATAACAGGTGCCCAGAGGTATCAGTTTAAAGCACAGAAAAAAATTAAACTAGGGGCACAATATGTCACTAAAAGGAGGGTAGCAGAACTTTTTATCTTTGTGACTTTCGGACATCAAATTATGCCCTCCAAGCCAGACATGGGGGCACATACCCATAATCCCAGCTAGTTGGAGGCTGAGGCAAGAAGATGCCAGGCTGGAGAAAACTACAAGACTCTCACTTAGAAAAAAAGCCCCCTGAAAGAATTCCCAAAGGGAATCCTGATCTTTATAAAATGAGAATATGTTCAAAGTACACCTTCTTGCATTTATATTCAAACTTAATGGCCTAATATTTAGAACACATTAGACAAAAGCCATAACAATTCTAAGGAAGATGGTGGTGATTACACAAAACTTTATCTTAAATAGATATTTGTTTTTAAAAAAAAGCCAGACAAGCTACACCTTCTACTTAGTAAAGGGAGGTAAACATCGTCCACACTCTCCTTCAGAGAGGCAACTTTCTCATTCTAAATATTTATACAAGATCTCTTCCATGAAGCAGCAGCGATAAACTCCACTTTAAAGAAACTCCGGCGCGAACTCAGCCCTCCACCACAGCATTGTAGTGGTGGTCAGAGGGAGGCGCACCAGGTGGACGAGGAGACCTGCCCACCCTGCCGGGCCTCCACCCCGCTCCTGACTCATCCCAGAGGCTCAAGCTGCGTGGCCCACATGCGGAAACACCAGTGGAAAGCAGCTTCAAAGGATGCCTCTGTCCTACCGCCCAGGTTCTCGGTGGAGGGTAGGCTGCTATTAAAAGACCAGCTTCCTGGGGAAGGTAGATAATTTCGGGGAAAGACCATTTGGCTGGAAGGTGGAGGCTCTGTTGCCAGCTGTTCCTGTAGCCTGGCTCCCTGTGTGGTCCAAGAAAGTTGCTAAACCTGACCACGTCAAGGGCCAGGTCTATAAAAATGATGACATTTCCCGTAAAGGGCCCGCCTGGCTCTGCACTGTTTGCCATCAAAGGGAAGCGGTGCAGCTAGAGAAGCTCTGGCTCTGCTGTGAAAAATCAAAACACAGGACACAGGCTTCACATTTTCCCTAGTGCAAACCAAAGCGGCCCATTTCCTTGAAACACTCTAACAAGGTACCATGGATTTAATTCATACACTTCCTTATTCCAGGTGCCCAAGACACTGCCACCACTGTGACACACAGGAGCTGTCACAAGCTCTGCAGCACGGAACAGTTCCAACTCGAAGGCCACTGCTGGCACAGATCCCACTGTCAGCCTCATCTCTTAACAAGCTGTGACCGAGAAACCAGGCGGTATCAGCAGGAGGCAGTACACAGCGGTCAGGAGGCCTGGGTCCGCATCACAGCTGCGAACTGACTGTGAGGGAGGTGCCGCACTGACTGTGAGCGTTCAGTCCTCTTGGCCACCTGCAACATGGAGACGAGGCCCACCCTGCAGCCCACTGTGAGCCAAGGGTAAGAAGGGATGTGGGGCTCACTCAAACAAGCAGCCACTGCGGAAGCTGAGGCTGGAGCTGACAGCAAGAGGACGAGCAGCAAGGGCAGAACCCTGCCCATGTAAGAAATCTGGATGAGTATCTGAACATGTAGATTCAGGTACACATTTGCAAACACATGTCATTCCTGCGGAAAGGGCTGTCTTGTGAACAGGTATAACACGTATCATCACTCCTTGCCTTACAGTAGAAGCTAAGTATTTGTTAGGAAATGAAATATATCCAAAATATTGACAGGCCTTGAAGGTCCTGCCATGAACTGATATATCTGTGTCTCCTTCACTGAAACACCTGTCATTCTGTTTTTCTTGTCTAAAATGTGATCACATGCTAGGACTCTGCAGTGACCAGCAGGTCCAACATTATATGAATTTGTAATCATGTTCCAGAGACTACTGGATTAGAAACAAAAAACATAAGAAAACTAGGCGATAAAAAAAAAGTACAACTGAAGGTAAGTACGAGTAAGAAAATTTTCATTTTACTGCTCTACAATATATCAGACAACTGTATTAAACTGGAAAATAGTAAAACTATTATAGTTTTTAACACCACATGAGATGTCTCACCAAGTTCAGGAAAATTAAGCATCCGGAACTTTATAGTGGCTGGGAAGGAAAGGGTAGAGATCATGGCTCCTAAGCCAGAAGAATTATCCTTAGCTGTATATGGGGTGTCTCCAGCACAACTCTAGACACTCCAGGTTAGAATGGGAAGGACGGGGAAGGGATGAGTCACGGAGTCAGGGATGCAGGCTTGGTTATCACTCTGCTTTGCTGTAAGGATCTTTATACAAAGAGTTGCCACCACTACTCTAGAGAGAGCACACAGTATCCTCATTCATAAAGTCAAATCTCTAATTTCTAAACATCTACTCATTTCCCTACCCTGCAATATTTGAAAATGAAATTTCTTACTCAATATAACAGACTTCACAATCCAATACTGCTCATTTCTTATAGGTCATAATGATAAAAAATATTAAGACTAATTTACTTTGTTTTTAACTTTCAAATCCACAACATATCCAATTGTTTATTCAATAATTGAGATTTTCCTCAAAAACATTCAATAAAAAATCCTAGTTTTATGAATGGCAATAAAAAGTATTATACTAAAATCTCTCTGTCAGACCTTAACAGGAGTCCAAAATAAATTCATTCTCCGACACAACTGCCCAGCAGCCAGAGATCTTTCTAAGATGCAAATCAGATGCTGTTCCACTGGCTTCCTATTTCAACTGGAGTAAGATGTAAGCTTGGGACTGTGGCCTGCGGCACCTGCCTCTGTTTGCGTTCCACCCCTCAGATGGCTCCAGTCTCTTCTTTCTCCTCTCTACTTACTGCCTCTACTCTGTGGACTCTGCAGCCATCGGGGCTTTCTTTTCATTCCTAGAACACAGGCTACTCCCTCCCCTTCCCACTGCCTGAAACAACACCTCCAGGCTACTGGATCCACTGCATTCTCAGCTCCTAGGACACCTCCTTAAAAAGGCTTCTTGCCATCAGGTATGGTAGCTCATGCCCTAGGAAGAGGAAGAAGTTCAATTCTTACCTGACCAATTTAACAAGACTCTGTCTCAAAACAAAAAATAAAAAGGGCCTAGGATGTAGCTTAGTCCAAAGGCCCTGGGTAAAAAGCCTTCCTACCATGGGGTGTAGTAAGTATGTGCCTGACTCGGGAGGCAGAGGCAGGAGGATGCAGAGTTCAAGGTCAGCCTGGCTGCAGAGGACTCCAGTCTGGACTACATAGTGAGACCCTGTTTCAAACAAACCAACGAAAAA
The DNA here is from genome assembly GCF_000276665.1 of Chinchilla lanigera. Classification (NCBI taxonomy): domain Eukaryota; kingdom Metazoa; phylum Chordata; class Mammalia; order Rodentia; family Chinchillidae; genus Chinchilla; species Chinchilla lanigera. The sequence goes on along the minus strand of NW_004955465.1, from coordinate 11,082,564 downwards.
AAGCCGCCTTGCCCATAACTTTATCAACACCCTGGCCCAAACCAGTGCAATCCCTGTTCGCAAAATTATTACCATGGTATAAATAATTTGTTGAAATTATCTTTATTCTAGTCTTCTTCATTCAACTATAAACTCCTTAATAAAAAGACTCTTCCCTGGTTGTTAATCACTTTTCAGCAACACCTAGAAATAGTACCAGGTACAGAGCAGATACAAGGAATATTTGTCAAATAAATAAGTGGAGAGTCAAAGAATTAAGAATGCCAAAAGATAAAGGATAAAAACTCCAAGCCATTTAGAAGATGCTATTCCAGAAACATTAGATTGTACGTCACACACATATGAACACTGTCCTCTGGAAACGCTGCCCAAGCACAAGCAGCTCTAGAACATGCTCGTTCTTTCATTAAACTAATATTTATTGCATGTCTACTGTATATCAGATACCATTCTAGGCAGCGGGGATTCCAGCAGTAAAAATGCCAAAGTCCTAGCACTTAGAAGTTCACATGCGACAGGAGGGAGACAGACAAGTGCCAAGCCATAAAAAGTGCTGTAGAGAAAAACAAGGTAGGTGAGGGAGTAGAGGAGGAGGCTGTGAGAAGCCATCTCCCAGACATGAAGGCAGAGGCCAGGCCGTGGAGACTGCAGCATGCAGCGTGGATCCAAGGAAAGTGAGGCACCTGTGTGGCTGAGGCCAGCAGGGGAAAGTGGGAGAAAGGGTAGCAACGGCATAGCAGAAGCAACAGACAGAGGCTTTCAGCAGCCCAGTGGAAGGCTGAGGCTTGTTCTGGTGAGACAGGATGTTCCTGCAGATCGGGAAGGGGATGAAATGATCTGAGTGCAGCCTGAGGAAGAGGGAGTCCCAGAAGACGCAGGACAGTTTCCAGTGCTACCTCAGCCAGCTGGTACTGTTAGCCCATACAACCTTATAATAAATAATCATATTATGGCTGTAGGTGACTCAGGTGCAGATTTAGCACAGTCATATGATTATCATGACCAAGTTCTCAATTTCTTTTTCTGTCTCCTCATCCTTAGATACCATTTTCTCTGACATCAGTGTGCCTGAAGTCAGGTTTCAACTCAAATATTTTGTCAACTACTTCTCAGTCCTCTCTGTTTGCCTTCGTCTGGGAGGGAATGGAGGGAATTGATGGAAACTGGGTCAGCTGGGAACAGTCGAGGCAGCTAAGACTCAGACTGCACAGAAAGGGAGGCCCCGGAGAACAGAACCCAGCAGCACAGCACCAAGTACACACCATGCTGCCTTGCTCTGCATGAAACCCTCCTGCTCTAGTAAAGATGAGCCAGGCCTTGGATCTGGCCCACACTGAACCATAGCTGCAGCCGAGGAGGAAACGGACAAGGCCTCAGACCCGGGAGACGCACTGCTAGCCTCTCACACTTGACAGGGTCTGCAGAAAGTCACCCCGAGTCAAGTCACAAAGGCGCCGGGATGGGGGCTGTGCACCCCTTCTGCCGTGAGTACCCTGCTCTATTTTCATGTGAAAGATTTCTAAGAAGTTTTCTCGGTCTGTCTTGAATAGCTCATACTTGTTAACTTTATAGGAATGTGTGTTCCTAGGAAGTCTGTTCATCAAATTGCCAACATAAATTACTTTTCCTCATTTTTGAAGGCTTGTCCAATTAATAAAAGGCTGATGGTTATGTACTAGAGTTTTTTCAGGCCACTGGGGGGTACTGGGGGGTAGAGGAAGTTAACATGTATTGATTCAATGTAGTTTTTTCTGTCACTTTGAAGACATTTATTCAATTCTAAAATGAAAAATGATGGTAAAATTGGAAAAGAATATGTAAGAAAAGAAATTTATGAAAAACAATTCCCCAATTTAAAAATAATGCCGCCTTCCTTGTCAGGCTTTGCTGCCAGCTGTTATTTAAACTTGTGCCTAGTGCGAGTCAGCAGCGGAGAGTCCTGTACTAGCAGGAAACCAGGGCATTTATGATTGAGTTCCTGTTATTGACTTATTCTTGGACAAAATGCCAAGTTTCTTTAGACACAGTACAGTAGGCCCACTGTGAAAGCCCAGTGTGAATACTGTTGTGACATTTAGGCCACGATTTTTGTTTTATGTGTCAAGACTTTTTAAAATGACTTTTAAAACAGTATTTTCTGCAATGATTTGGAGAACATGGATAACTTTAAAATGAATTGTGTTTTTCAAATAGCTTCCAACTTGCACACCACAGAATCCTATGTGGCTTACGCTGATCCCAGTGGCTCTGCCATGTTTTCTTGGTCGGTGGGATGTTTTGATGGAAAGCCATGTGGTGAAGCAGAGGTTTGAGGATTTTAAATGACCACCTAACTTCATAGGGAGGCAAATGCTTTCATAAAACTGCAAATTATCACTATGATAAAATTACTGTGGATCAACAGTCAGTCTTTAACCCTTAAGGGGTGGGAAGGAGGAACAGTGTAATTGCCCTTGAAGCTAAGCTGACATAGCTTTGAACAACCCAACCTTCAAAACTTGCTTAATTTGAGTGACTTAGATGCGCGCGGAAATTCGTCTGAGGCAGCTACAAAGTGACTACCTTAGGTTGCGCTTGTTTTGACAGGTTTATCTTTCACAGCATTTTCTCTCAGTGCAAGACAGATCACGCACTGAGTTCCCGTCAGCAGAGAGCTGTGTCCACTGGCCTTCTTTATGCTGGCTTCTTTTTTGTTTTGTTTCATTTTGTTTTTTAGCACTGTGCCTTCGTCCTTCACATTGAGCTACATCACCAGCTCTTTTATTTTGTGAGACTGATCTCGCTAAGTAGCCCAGGCTGGGTTCCAACTTGTGATCTTCCTGCCTCAGTGCTAGGGTTACAGGCATGTGCCACGATACCCAAAGTAGATGGAGGTAATTTCTGCGTGAAGAGGTGCTCTTCACCTCCCTCATACTGTCCCCAGCCCCCTTCCTCTCCCAATCTTGGTCAGTGTGCACTCATCCCTTTATTACTATAATGCGTCAATAAAACAGAAATTATTTGCAACTACCTTTTCCTTGTGTATATTCCTTATCTTGAAAAGACATCTTTTTTTTCCACTCAAGGAGTCTCTATTAAATACTGCTTCTACATTCAGAACTATTTTAGGTATTTAGGTCCAGTGACAGAAGACAGAGTCTGTGCATTTACAGAAGCTTCTTTCTTTTTCTTTTTTTCTTTCTTTTTCTTTCTTTCAAAAGGCCACCTTGTGTTTTTTTATTTTTCTACTAGTAGATGTTTGGAGTACGCGTTCACATTCATCTGAGGGAGTAGGTACCTGTACTTAACACATCTTGATTCTTTTTATCCCCCTTCCTCTCCCCACTCACCTGTCTCCATCTCTAGATCCCCTTTCTCCAGTTCTGCTATTATTTTTAGCTCATGTTTGACACATATAAAGGTTACAATGACAGCAGGCAGTACATGAACATGACACATCTTAAATCTTTTGTTGTCCCTTTCTCAAGAGGTCCCTTTCCCATTTGCAGAAGACCCTTCTCCTTGTTTCCTTTCATCAGTCTTTTATTTTGCTCTTTATTTATATTTTTGATTACTCAAATGAGAGAAATCATACAGCATTTAAGCTTGTGTGTCTGATTTATTTCACTATTTATTTCATTATGTTTTTAAGGCATATCCATTTTCCTACACAGAAAAATGGATTTACAGATCTATCCTTCTTTATAATCAAGTAGTATTCCATTATGCGTAGATACTCTGTTTTCTTTACCATCTGTCTGCTGACAGATATACAAGCTGCTTCCAAGATTTAGCTATTATGAACTGTGCTGTATAAACACTGGTATGTACATATCTCTTGATGATTTAGCTCTTCTGGGAAAATACCTAGAAGGGGAATAGCTGAGTCAAATGGAATTTCTATTTTGAATTTTTTTGAGAAAACACCGTATTGATTTCTATAATGGTTGTACTAGTTTACATTCCCACAAACAACACAGAAGCGTTTCTTTTGCACTGCAATCACATGAGCATTTGTTATTATTTGATTTCTTGATAACAGCTATTCTTTCTGGCATAAGATAAAACCTTAGTGTTATTTTCTCCCCCTTAGGTCAGTGGTGGTGAACTTGGTGTTATTTTAATTTGCATTTCTATAATTTACACTTCTCTAATGGCCAGAGATGGTGAACATTTTTTCATGTTTAGTGGTCATTTGTACTTCTTCTAAAAGTATATATTCATTTCACTTGCCCATTTTTTGATTAGGTCTTTTATTTTGAGAGATTTAACATTTTGAGTTCTTTATGCGTTCTAGGTATTTGCCAGCTATCTGAGGAATAGCTGGCAAAGGTATTTCCCCATTCTGTAGGTTGTCTCTCCACTGTTGGTTGTTTCCTTTGCTGTGCAGGAGCTTTTTAATTTGAAATGATCCCATTTGTTGATTATTTCTGTTATTTCTTATGTAACTGGAGTTCTGTTCAGAAAGTCCTTGCCTCCACCAGTGACTTCAAGAGTTTTACCTATTTTTATCTTCCAGTAGGTTGTTTCTGTTTTAATATATTGGTCTTTAATCCAGTTTGGTTTTAATTTGGCACACAGTGAGAGATACAGGTTCAGCTTCAATCTTTTACATATGGATAGCTAGTTTTCCCAGCACCATTTGCTAGAGAAGCTATCTTTCCACCAATGTATGTTCTGGGCCCTTTTGTCAAAGATCAAATAGCTGAATGTGTCTGGGATGCTTCTGCATCCTCTAGTCTGTCCCACTGATCCACATATCTGTTTTTGTATTTTTCATTAAATAACACAAATTACTGAATGATTTTTGTTACAGAAACAAATGGTCAGCATAGTTTTAAGCTCTATGATAACTTCTGCAAGTAAAAGATAACTTTTATAAAAAAAAAATCTGTCCATTTTTACAGCCAATCCTCCAACACAAGCAGGGCATCTGTTGCCTTTTGTCAGTAAAATAAGAAGGTAGAGTATGTGATGATCCCTGGTTTTCTCACCTGATCCATAATCAGTAGTGGCAAAGGTAACCTGTCTAGTGGGGTAATGCTGTCTAGTGAAACTAGACAATACATGCTGTTTCTATCACTGTCACTTTGCAGTATAACTTGAAGTCAGTTATTGTGATGCCTCCTGCTTTGTTTTTGTTGCCCACGATGGCTTTTACTATTCAGAAGTTACTTTCTGCAGCTTTGCTGTCCAATATAATAGTTATAAGCCACGAGTGGCAATTTAAATGAATTTAAATTAAATTATATCAAAAATTCAGTTATTCAGTTATACTAATAAGATTTCAAGTGCTTGATAACTACATGTGGTCTGTAGCTGCTATTTTAGATGCAGAATAGTCTCATCATCATAGAAGTTCCACTGGACAGCATTACCCCACTAGACAGGTTACCTTTACCACTACTGGTTATGGATCAGGTGAGAAAACCAGGGATCATCACATAATCTACCTTCTTATTTTACTGACAAAAGGCAACAGATGCCCTGCTTGTGTTGGAGAATTGGCTGTAAAAATGGACAATTTTTTTTTTATAAAAGTTACTTTTTGCTTACAAAAGTTATAGAGCCTAAAGTTATGTTGACCATTTGTTTCTGTAACAAAAATCATTCAGTAATATGTGTTATTTAATGTATAATTTTTTCTAATATTAGAATGGTTGGGTTTCTTCTTCTTTTTTTTCTTTTGGTCCTAGGGATTAAACCAGGGTCTCACAATGCTAAGCATGTGTTCTACCACTGAGCTATATCCCCGACTCCTTCAAATTTTTTGTATGAAATTAACAAAGGGAAAAAAAATGATTCATATTTATTGAGTGTTTACTATCTTCTGTATATTGTTCTAAACACTTTAACATACTTTTATATTTATAGACATGCTGCATTTAATGACCAAGTTCCTTCTTGTGACTAGGTAGTTAAATGAATTGGTCACAAAATGAGGAATTGCGTATAGTATGTACATTACAATATTCAGAACAGAGAAATGGTCAAAGTAAAGCCCAACCTGATGGTGGCTTTTATTTGCATAACTCTTACTTGCAGTACTGTAGTGTATAACAGAACATAAAACTATAGTACTGTACTATACAGTACAATCAGCAAAAATTTCAGTACTGTATAGCAAGGTTTACTGTACCAAAAAAAGACACTGAGGTTCTATAAACAAAATGTACAGAACTGTACAGAGGGGAAAAAAAAGGTTGTAAGTCTGAGTAGAGGGCTGTAAGTCCAAACAGTAGTTAAACAGGTCATTAAGAGAGGAATGTCGGTGATTTCCCCCACAACCCCCAAGGCAGATGTTAATGTCACCATCTTACAAAGGAGGGAGTTGAAGATCTAGCACAGCCTGGCTAAAGCCGCACTGAAGGAAGTGGCTGAGCTGAAGGGAACAACTCGCAGTGTTGCAGCCTGTGGTGGTAAATGCTAACACTATTCCTTCCCTGCCTAAGTCACCACTGCTTGCACCTGAAACTCCCTCCCTGAAAAATCCAACCCTGTAGTGAACCCCATGCCTTCTGCCTCTGAATACACCCCAAATCTAACTCCATCTTGCCATGCCCTCTAGTGCAAGTTTCTGAACTGTTCTGGTAGCACCCAAAGTGCCCCCCACCCTCCCCTGAACAGTCCTTATCCGTGTAGCAGTCATTGAGGGTTTGTTGAATCACAGGTCAGATCACAGTTCTCACCTAGTTAACACCTTCCATTTGTTTCCAGTTCCACCCAGAATAACCCCAAGTGGCAGCAGATCTCTGTCCAGAGACCTCCCCTGGTAGGTTCTCAGCTGGCGCCTCTACTCGATGCTCCCCGATCTTGAATCTGTCTCTGCTAGGAGTACTTCATGGCTGACTCCTTCCACTGCTCAATGTGACACTTTGGGTGTTGGTTTGTTTGTTTCTTTGTTTTGTGAAATTCTGTGTGAGAGGTTTTTGATAATGATGCTGATTTCCTTAAGAGAGTTACTACTTTACATGTGAGTCAATTTAAGTAGGCTGTCCTTTGCAAGCAATTTGTCTGTTTACTGATGAAATGGTTTGGCAGCAGTTCAGAGAACACAGAAAACACAGACAGCCAAAATGAACCCAGTCTTGCCACTCAAGCAGAGTTTTCTCCCTCGATACTAGAGGGCTTCGGGCTCCCTCTATGAATGGGCTGCCTCACAACATCCGGGCCTGGGCGGCTGTTGCCCCCTCTTCCCTGGCAGGTACACATACTTGAGCCTGAGGCATGAGCTTTCTAAAGGGCTCACTTGTCCCTTCAGTTGTAAACAAGGGAAAACTAGAACAGAGTTCAAGTGGTCATTCTAAAGAACTTCAAACCTAAACCACCTACTGTCACCTGGCCAAACTCCTTTTCCTTGAGTGGCAAAGTACAGAGGATCGTGTAGCCATGTTTTATTTTATTTTCTGTTGCTTTGTTCTTGTGGTGCTGAAGGTAGAACCCAGTGCCTCTCGCATGCTAGGCAAGTGCTCTACCACTGACTTGTGTACCCAGCCCCATAGAACTGCGTCTTAAACCTCAGCCTGTCCACACCACTCACTGGAACACAAACTTCCCCTCCACATTTGGATTCACTAGGTCTGGCTGAGTGAGTGCTGCTGATCCAAGGAACACACTTCGAGCAGCACTGCTTTGAAGGATTTCCTAGTGTATTTCTTTATTAACAGTACATCTGATATTCCTCAGTCTGACAATTTCCTTACTGCAATCTGAACTGATTCCACCAGACTCTCCAGGCAGTAAAGGAGGGACAAGTACATTAAACCACTCTCGGAAGGCTGCTTGGCAAGGACAGCATCATGCTGCAAGGCTAGAGATGCCCATCACAACCAGGACTCACTCCTTCAGGACTAGACTCGGCTGCTGGTAAGCTGGAACAGAACACACAACACAAGACACTGCTGTGGTTACTGCAGAACTGTTAGCACTGGCTCAGCAATAATTGGAGATCTACTGCCCTGTAGCCTCAAGGTTACAGCATGACCCAAAAGTGCTGTTAAAGCTCTAGACATCATATCTGCGTAACACGTAGCAGGAAAGATACGGACGAAGGAATGGGGGCAAGTCCCCCAACTTTCCCGGAAGGTCCTTGAGTGCTTCCTCCGATAGTCATAGCCCAGAGCTCAGTCACATGTGCAACTGCTAGTGAAGCTGGAAAATGTCATCTTTTAACCAGGTACCAGCTACCCTCAAATAATGTAGGGATTTTGTCTATGAGGAAGACAGGAAGAATGGTAAGAGCTGGTCCTTGATGTCACCACAAAAACAAAACCCTGGCCTTATAATGACATGGTTTAGAACTGCAGTCAGACTTACAAAACTTGTAGCAGATGTAAGTGTCAACTGGTTTGTATTCACTGTTCCTAGAACCATTTTGTGCCCAGCACCTGGCAGATGCTCAGTAAGTTTTTGCTGAAGGAATGCATATCATCCATAAGAGCAATTAACCTAACATCATATATAAAAGTAAAAGTAGGTCTCCATTCGATCCCTCCGTCCACTCTGGAGATCACAGTCCTGTCTTGCAGAAGGTTCTTGTGCAAAGACTTTGACTATCGCAAGGCCCAAGGGGAGTTACATAAATCAACTGCTCTACATAGGAAAAATGAGACCATTTTTCAAAATTAATGCCACTCACCATTTTCGGCAGGGCTACACTATTTCCAGCTGCACCACAGCCAGACAATGTGGTTAGTTTATCTGCATGCAAGAGCCCAAGGATTAGAGATGACAAAACTGTTGCAAAGAAAGACTAAGCAACTCACCTAAGAATAAATATCAAATCATCCGCAAAGCTGAAAACACAGCTACTACTCCCAGTCCCCAGGTAGCACATCTCGTGATCACATGGGAACCACACGTGTCATAGCCAGAATGTCCACACAATTCCCACAGCTTTACAAGGCCACAAAGAGCTACTAGTGATGGTGGCCCAGACATCGCAGATGCTTAGTGGGAACTGCCTACATGATTAATCAAAACATTGTCTCACAGATTTATGGCAGTGAGGCCTTGGAAGAGCTCAGTGTAGCTGAAATACCCAAGGGGAAATAAAAGCACTTTAGAAAATAGCATGCCCAAAATGTGGTAATTTGAGAAGCCACAATTTTAGAAAGACCATTTTTTACTATTTTCTTCAAGTACAATCTGTGTATTATTGTTAAACAACTCACTGAATTCTAAAGCCCGTACTGTGCTGTATGTTAAGAAAACTAGGAAGCTAAGTACAGTAGCACATACCCTTAATCACAACACTGTGGGAGGCTGAAGCAGGAGAATTCAAGCCCAGGCTGGAAAACTTAGCAACTTAATGAGACCATAACTCAAAAGAAAAAAAAAAATTACAAAGAAAAAGTAGGGTGAGTGGGTAGAGCTGGATATGTAGCTCCATGTGAAGAGCCTAGATTCAATCCCCAATTCCAAACAAAAAGTTAAAAATAATTATAAAATATCCCTCTGAGTATTAACTACAGTACTGCCATCCTACCATCCTTGACTGCAGAAAGACAGGGGTATCCTGGAGTAAGGCAGTCTAGTATTTTCAGTAGCATAGGTCATAACCAAGTGATTGGCTTCTGGCACAGACACTAACCTGCAGGGAGCTCACTAACTAAACTGTCCCAAGCTCAGCTTGGAAACCATACCCACTGCTTCAGAACCAGTGCTGTAGCCTCCATCTCCCTAGCTGTCCCAGTGCAGGACAGTGACTGTGCTCACCAGGTAACACACACGGAAAAAAGAAATCAAGATCATGTTAGACAGCCCAATGACTCTATCCAGACTTCTTACAAGATCGTCTACCATTCAGATTACTTCTTAAAGTTCTGCAGTTTAAAAACAGATATCCTTTATTTTAAATAAAAACAATATGTAAAGCTAAGATATAACAGAGGCATTCTGGGTTTTTGCTGGTTTTTTTTTTTTTTTAGTTTAAATGACCTTACACAGGAAGATAATAGGATTCATAGCACCACAGTGGACCAGGAATTAATATATATGGGGAGGTGGGGGTGGGCGTAGATGTTGCTTGTTAAACAAATAAAAAGCCTGGGCCACAGAACAGGACACTGTACTCCCTTCCCCACTTGACAATTTACTGTCCTCCACCTCTGGGATGAACCTCTGAACTGGCGGCCAGCACACCCTCGCCCTCTAGGGGGAGCAGTCCTGCACCTCAGACAGCTCCCAACACAACAGCAGCACCACACAGGCGCATCTGAGAGCAGGCAAGTGAAGTGCAAAGGGCGAAAGCCATGCTTCACTTCCAGCATGTAATCATCTTATCACACAGACATGTATACGCAACTGAGAGCACACTTCAGGAAAACCTCTGCCTTTATAATCTATACTTTGCAATACCAAATGTGTCCATTTATTAAAACTTGAAATTAGAATAAACTGTCATTAAAAAGGACACAGTAAAATAATTTAGTAACTGCGGGAAAAATCTATATTGGGAGTATTTACACATAATTTACATGATCTGCCACAATGTTTTTATGGCTCAAGCTATTTTAGATAAGGCAAGGGGCTCACTGAGCTCAGCACCTAGCGAGTGCTAACAGCATAAGCCAAGTAAAGGAAAACAGAACACAAGGACTTGAAAACATGATAGATACACACAAAACAATGCCTAAACAGACAGCCTGGACAGATACCACAGTAACACATGGACCAATGAAATACGAAAAGTCATCGGCAGGAGGCCTTGGAGCAAGGCCTGCTCACTAAAGAGAGACAGGGCAACAAGGAGACACAGGCAGAGACAACTCTCTCCTGACCACTCATCTCTAGATACAGTCCCTGGAAATGCTTTAGCCACTATGGGTTCTGCCATAATTCATTTGCTTCCCCTTTCATAGCATGTGATTTTTACCTAAAGTGGCTCTGTTTACTTTCTAATGGTGTCCATATACACACATACCAGAAAAATGTGGAGGACACATCACTTTAGACTGCATAGGTAATGACCACTTGCAGGTACTTAACTACTGGGGCCTCATCTACCAAGTTTGCTCCTACCTGAACACATGGCCTCTCAAGTAGCACATGTTAAGGAAGTAATTAATTTCATACCATAGCAAGAATATTTGGCGAAGTATCTACTTTCAAGTAACATCTGATTATTTTAATGTATTGTTATAACACTTTCAATTACTTTCTCCTAGAGCTAATTTTCATTTAAAACAAGGTAAGACCAAATTCAACAGTGGTATCTGTCCTACATGGTTTGTGAAACAAGGCCTGTGTCAAAAGGTGCTCAATAAACCACACCACCCTTTTAATGAAAACCCCACCACAAAAGCAGTAAGAAATTTTTAAAGTTCCCAAAGGACAGGAAAAGCAGGGGGGAAAAAAACACAATTTTCCAGCTTAGTATTCCTAAAATAATATATCCTATAGGGTCAGAAAGCAGACATCAGAGAAAATGTGTCCAGAAAATTACTGCAAAATTCTAGATTTTCAGAAAACATTTATTTCACTTGAAAACAAGACTACCAACTTTACAAAGTCTAATCTTTTAGGTAAGCCAAAGTAGGAATTGCAATTAAGTATTCTTGTAAAACATAATACATGGCATTCCAAAACTATTACTTTCCTATCATTTTTCCTAGGGTAATCACCTAAAATTGAACTAAACTTTCAAAAATTGGTAATAATTTAACCCATCCCTTTTGAATTACAGTTCATTTGATTAAGTAAATATAGCAGGGCTATGTGGGTAGGTTTAATATTATAGTGCCTACTTATTTTTCATGGAGAACTTGTGTTACATTTCTCTGTAATTCAATTGATTAAAAACCCAACAAGATGTGATATTTTGTGATATGACAAAGAGAAGTCCCACTAACTTAGGCATGAACTTTTTAAAACATATGGATTCAATTATAAGTAGCAATACCTCAACTAATTGCTTAAGTGGCTCTGGTGTTAGCTATTTTCTACTCAGGAAAGCTGGAGTTCAAAAAAGTCTTTCTCCAGGATACGTAGGCAAGTATATGAATCTGTTGGCAATTTAGCATCCTCCAAACTTAAGACAAAATTCACAGCAGGTAGCATTTCCAAGATGCTATTTCAAAGAACAAACAAAAAATAATAAAAATCAAAATGACAAAATCTCAAGAATATCCAGTAATTTTTGGATTAAAGTAAAAGTTATAGGACACTCTTTTTTGTTTTTTTTCCGGTACCAGGAATCAAACTCACAACCCTGTGCTTGCCAGGCAGGCGCTGTGCCACTGAGCTAAATCCCCAGCCCCAGGACACTCTTTATAAACTGAAATTTTACAGTCGAGCAATGTCCATTCTCGACAGTTACGTAACCCCAACCTCATGTTTGGCAAGGAAATAAAGACTATGAAATTGTTACATAGAATAAAATCACCGGGAGCTTAAGTATAGCTCAGCGGTAGTGTGTACTTAGAATGTTTAAGGTCTTGGGTTCAATTCCTGGCACACACACATACAAATACATGAAAATAAAGAAAAAATACATAATTTCTGGAGAAAACACCTTTGATCATTTTGTAACAGGAAGGGCCTGCTTACTCTATTTCTTTTTGTCACTGTTTGCAAAAGTTACATTTCATTTTGGGGTATGTGTATGTTTCTCACAGATGCTCTATCACTGAGCTACACCCCCAGCCCATATTAATTTTCTGAAAAACTAAATTAGAAACACGGAGCTTAGTGACAGGAAATAAACTTATAATCATCTCATACTTGTGCTGCCTGACATGGATTGTGACTACAGTTCTTAAGAGCATTTCATCACTTTCTTGAAAAGTAAAAAGCGCAGTTTTTTAGTATTTAATTCTGTATTTTTAAAAAATCACTACTTAAAATTTTTAAAAGAAAACCATCCGCCTTGCTTAGCATTTCTTCTGTACAGTGATGACATTTTCTTTAATTTCTCTTCCCTAACATTACTCCCTCTCCAGGTGACCTAAGAACCTCAGGGAAATTAAAACTACCCTGCGGCATACATTGTTTCCCAACACTGCAGAACTCAATAAAGGGAGCATGCGCAGTCCCTGCCAAGCTCCATTCACAGCATTAGAAATCATAAAACCGTAATCCACAGTCAAAGCTCACCATATGGGGGCACGTATTGCTCAGGAAAGCCCTCTGAGACTGTCTTGACTCAAGAGGGCCTCGAAATATGTTGCACAGGGGACTCCCTTGATTTACAGTAGTCAGCAAAACCCAGTAAAAAAAACTCTGCGGCTCTAAATTATCATTCCAGCTGCTCATTAATCTGTCATTTGCTAATGGTGGGCCCTTACGTCCATTAAGCCCTCTGGGTTTCAATTTTCTTCATCGTGAAATGAAAATATTAATACAGACCCAATGGTCTTGACAGAGCAGTTGTACATATTAAATAGGATACTTGATGTGATCTCACTTTGAGAAAGGAGAACAAATAAAATACACATTGATTTTGTCACAAAGGTATATAAAATAGTCGTACTGTACAGTGGGGGGTGGGCAGGGCACTTACAGAGGAAAACCCAAAACTAGAATGGGTCAGAACAGACTGCTGGGCCAAGCTGCAGTGAGGGGCATGTGATCTGGGATGCATACCACCTCAGGGTCGAGGGTCACACAGCGATCTAGAACACAAAAGAACCAAGTGAGAGCACAGTGGGGTACAGCACTACTCGAAAGGGATAAGGAGGACTTAAACCAAGCTTACAAGAGGAGAAGGATGCCAGGTGTGGCAGCACAGGAAGCAGGAAGTTCAGTGTGAGTTCAAGGCCAGCCTCGACTATACAGGGAGACTAAAAGAAATGGAAAAAGGGGCAGGGGCGCTGAATTAACACTTTCCACAGTGACAAAATTTTGGAAGCCAACAATCAAAATTTGCACTTTAGCAGAAATATGACAAAGTACATGGTTAATTGTTTATTTAAAGGTTCTCAAAATTAAAATAAGCCTGACTCAGGCTCTTTGGCAAAAGAGCTGATTCCAGATTCTGAGCAGGAAAAATGCATGGATCCTCTTGTCATTCCAGAAGCAGTGATGCAAAGACTGCCAGGATACATCAAAAGGATGCAGAAGCCACAGAAAGGTTCCTCTGCCATGGAGCATCAGGGTACCACAGGCTGAAACTCATCAAAACTACATAATTGCATGAGCTCATAATGATACCAAAAAAAAAAAAGGATAAAGGTCACTATGATGGTCTGGAACCAAGTCATCAGAAGCCAGTAAAGATAAAGAATTATCATTTATTGTCCATCTCCTACCCCTCAGGATGAGCGAATATAACCCTTATCGTTTTAATGTATTTTAGCTAATCCTTGAAACAATTATAGAACAAATAAAATTTACAAACACATTTTAACAACCTAATGGATCCTGACAATAATCTTCAATAAATGCTGATATTATGTAAAGAAACCAAGACATCACAGGCCTTTTTAAGGGAAGTACACAAGAACAACTATGAAGTGCTCTTGTCCTCTCCCCTCTCCCCAAATCAAGAGGGAACCTAACCAAGTCTTTAAACACCAGTTTACAGAACATAAAGGGAGTGCAATTGGGTAAATCCAGACTATGAAAGAAACATGAGACTGCAAATGCCCTAGTGTCCTCAATAAAAGAAAGTGGCTCAGGGAGACAAAACACACACACACACATGCAGGCACACACTTGGTGGAAGAAAGCACCGACAGTGAGAAGGGAGGAGAAAAACAGAGATAGCAGAGGAAAGAAGGAAATGGAAAGAGTCATCAAACTATAATATATGGACTCCATTTGGATCCTGATTCAAATAAATGTTTAAAAACAATTATGAGACTATTGAAATCTGAACATTTATAGATATCTGCTAAAATCAGTGAATTATTAACATTAAATATAAAAATGGTAGTATAGTTATTTTAAGAGAACCATTAGAGAAAAACATACTATAATAAATACAGCTGAAATAATACAATGCTAATAATTTATTGTAAAAGTGTTGGAGAAGGTGTCATGAGAACAGAGCTATTATGAAGTAAATATTAATAATTATAATTAAGGAAGGGGTACATGGAGGTTGATTATACAATGATTTCTACTCTAGCATATACTTGAAAATTTCCTCAATAAAAAGTGTAAACTAATAAGGCTGTCTTGAATTATTTTTGGAATAGCCAATGAAAATTTAAAAGATTTTTTTAACACTGACAATACATGCTACTTAAAAGATCATGCAAGAATTCTGATTCCTAATTATATAGTAATTAAGGTTCAGAAACATGCATGTTGGGCTGGGAGGCAGCTCACTTGCCTAGCATGTGTGAGACACTGAATTCAATTCTCAGCACCATGGAAGAAAAAAAGAGAAATGTGCATTTTAAAAATGTGTAAGGAGAATAACAGCCAATCTCATTTTGTAAGTCCCAGATTATCAATTATTTTGAATATTTTAACAAAATATGCTCTCTACTGGCTCATGTTAGGATAAAGACTCCACCTTAGCCAGAAGAGCACACATGCTGCAGACTGTGAGCCTAAGATGATGTGGCCCTGTGCATGTGCACAGCTGTACGTGTGTGAGTGCGCTTGTATACGTGAGCTTGTGATTCATACTGTTTTTTTGGAAAAAAATTATACCTTTAATTAAAACAGTCTGTGACTCAAAAAGAATTTTAAAAGTTGTTTGGCTCACTTAGATCTGCTTGACTATCAATTCTCAAAGCCACAAATTAATTTCTATGGATAAAGCACATCTGTAAGAAAGATACCAGGGTAGTCCATGCTCTTCTGTGAGAAACTTCCGCACACTGCACTTCAGGGGCACTCCAAATGCACCAACTGCCTTACACTGAAGGAACCTAGCCCCTTCTCACCTGCCTCTCACCCTTCCAGCCTCTCAGCAGGTAACTCCTTGAGGCAATTTTGCCAACTTCGAATGGAGTCTTTTATTTCCTGTATATCTGTTTGTTATCTGTCAGTAGGTAATTCCTATACCTCTTCAAAGAAAGGGAACTCAGGGGCATTCTGGGAGGCCTCCCTTGACCACTGCCCCCACTCCAGATGTGCCCCTAGGGCCCAGACAGCACTTCCTACTACTGCAGCACACTGTGCAAGGCCTCCCCACCGGGCTCCTATCTGCAGCTGGGCACTGGCTCAGGGGCAGGAATGTGGGCTGGAATTGCCACTGCACTCCACTACAGGGGCACCCCTGCTTTGCAAACAGCAGGCAATCTGCTCACCTGTGGTAATCATTAGGACAGAGATCATTAGATGCCAATGCCAATTTCTCTGAAGCCCAAGATCAGATACAAAGTAACCTGCTTACTTTGTATGACTTACTTTGTATGACTCTGGCCCTGCCTGAAGGATTAAGGACAAAACAAATGCTCTCAGGCTTCAAGAAGCTGAGAAGTGGTTTGTAACATTGGTACTTACCTTTGCCTGGCTTCAGAGACCCCACACCACCTTTGCTTACTGGCTCCCTTCCCACAGCACCCCAAGTCTGAGATGCCATTTTCTCACTTACACCTCTTTCTTGGGGTAGGCGGGGGGGCATGCTGGGGATAGAACCCAAACCTTCCCACATACTAGGCAAGCACTCTTCCACTGAGCTACACACCCAGGACTTACACCTTTTTATAACATCTGCAGAATTGGAACAAAAACCTCAGGTCAAAAGAGGAAAGGCAAGTTAAAGATTATAATGAATTTATCTGAATACCAAAACACACAGCATTCATCTTCTAGAAACACACAGGCTAAAGGAAAATAAAGTTGTAAATGACAAATCAAATCCCATCTTTCTACACCTCAAATCCACATAAATTTTCTCTCTTAGTTTTATTAAGGAAAAACAAGAGATTGAATCATGTTTGCCTACGGGAAACGAAAGACGAGAGCAAACCAGTTCAATCACATCATTCATGAATTACAAAGTACTTGACCTTGGATTAAGAGCCTATCTTTATTATAAAATAATTCACTTTTGCAAATACACTATAACATCACACTGAGCCAGGGTTATAGCTCAGTGGCACAGTACCTGCCGGGCAAATACAAAGCCTTACGTTCAATTCCCAGTACAAAAAAAAAAAAAAAAAAAACCACTTTCACACTAAGAATGGAAAATAAGCACTTTTTAAAAATCCACTCCAGCAAGTACTAGATATTAACATTAACTTTTATACCTCCCAAATAATTCCTCAATATATTTAAATACGTATACTTTTTATTCTGAATCTTATCCAAAATATGCCTGCATTTACAGGGTTTCAGATTATAGGTACTATAAATGCCATGTATTGAAAACCATGCTATCGCCGGGCGTGGTGGCTCATGCCTATAATCCCAGCACTCAGGAGACTGAGGCAGGAGGATCACTGCAAGCTGAAGGCCAGCCTAGGCTACAAAGTGAGCTCAAGGCCAGCCTGAACTGCATAGTGAGACCCTATCTCAAAAAACACCAAAAAAAAAAAAAGAAGAAGAAAAAGAAAACCATGCTATCTGCCAACAACCTTGCAATTAAATGTTCATTATCCTCATCCCATAGTTTAAGAAGTTGAGGTTCACAGAATAAAGTTTATTCAAGTCCACTAGGTCCCAAAATCAGACATAAAGGATGTGCTCTTTGTATCACACAACACTGCATCCCATCCAACATCTGTATTTCTGTACCTCCTTCCCTACCCATCTGTGGCAGATTGACAGTTGGTGGGCAACTTGTAACACCCAGCTGAACTGAATCAGCACGGTGATGGGTGCAGAGGGCTCACCTGAGGGTTTTGCCAACTGCATAAAAAGAGAACTAACAGGGAAGATGGTGTGCTGTTGACTCTCCTGGAAAAGCGTATCACACTGGTTTTTCTGATATGAAATGGCTGTACTCATCAGTGGAGGACCTTGGGACCTCGCTGCCACTGAGGATTTGGGAGAGCTCTGGTCCTTACTTTGAGCATCACTTCCTGGCTCCAGTGCAGACCCTTCAGCTGCAGGCGCAGATCCAGACTTTCTAGTCTATTGGCACAGACTTTCTAGTTTCCACCAGTGACCTCTGAGCTTTCCCAGTGTAAGTCCTTGATACAGATTTGCATGAGACATTGTCATGGACTTTAAGCCTCCAGCTAGACTCATGGAGGGCATTGCCACAGGCTCTAGGTCTTTAGCTGGACTCATGCAGGACACTGTAGTGGGATCCAGGCCCTCAGCTGGATTCTTTGGGTCTCTAGTATGTGGACAGTTCTCCCACACTCTTTTGCATTTGACTGTTTGGGTGAATATTACAAAATAATCCTATAAATTATGTGTCCTGCATTAAATATTTTCAATTCCAAACCCTGACAACATCCTTCTGTCACCCTATCATCACAGTCATCAGAAGAGAATAAACATGTAGTTTAAAGATCTACGACATAATTGTTGAAAGAGAATATCCAATCTCCTACATAACAAATCCATGCCTCCAGATAACAAGGCTACATTTTGGGACATATTTCAGGAGATGAACAAAAACTTTACATTGCTTACAATTAAATGATTTATGGGTGCTTAATGAGATTATTTCATAGCCCAGATTATGTAATCTGCACACAAAAATCTTCTAAGCTAAAATTGCCATAGCTAAGGGATAGGATGTAGCTCAGTTAAGGCCTGTGCATAGTTCACATTGTGAAGTACGAACAATTCCAAAGAGAGGAAGACGTGAGACACCTGCCTGAACATGTTTAGCTTTATCTGAATATAAGCAACACGCATGTGTCCACACACATGAAAGTCACTCAGGATTAAATGTTTGTGAAACCTCATTACTGATCTAAAAGGATTCACTCACAGAGGGAAGTGAAGACTAAAAAATTAATGCTATCCTTCTACGCTTCTCAGCATTTCTGGGGCCTCCCCTCTCTCTTCATTTCTTCCTCCTCTCTGTTCCTCTCTCTCCCTCCCGCCACTCCTCTCTCTCATAAATCACTCTTCCATCACTGCCCACACTTCAACCTTAAATAATCTGCCTTCAGTGAAGCCAATTTTTAAACAGATGAAACTGCTTTTAAGAGAAAGACACCACATCACTGCAGAGTAAATCAAAACAGTAGCCCTGCCCCACAGGCACAGCAGGCATGCTTCAACCTACATTTGGTGGGCTTTTGAACTGGCAGTACGAAAAGGTGTACTTTAATAAATCTTTCCAAGACTCCACTGGAAATTAGTTATTTCAAGATGTAGCTCATTTCTGCATGGGAAGAACATTCAGTGGTACAAAAATTTAGTTCCTGGAAGCCCATAATATGTAGTATTACGAGCAAGGTTTAACAATGCTTTTGCCATGTGGAATAGTTTTCTCAATTCCCAGTGGACAGTGCTGTGAAGCCTCCTTTTCACCATGTGGAATTAGAACAAATCCCAATACCCTGCTGAGAGCTTCATCACATGGGGTCCAGTGACATATGAAGAGCAGGACGAACAAGGCTGCTGTAGACAAATGAATGATGAACACTGGGGGAAAGAAGGCAGCAGCCAGGCTCTGGGCTGTGACCACAGGAGAGGTTTGAAGGAAAAGGAGGAGAGGCCCAGAAAGAGGTCCTCAGATGGAGTCCTAACGGTGGAGAGCTCCACCTCCCCACTGGCTCCCCTGCAGCAGGGTCATCCACTCATCAGGTGCTAAGAGGTAGGGCATGGCCATACCTTATCTGGTACACTGGTAAAAACAAAGTGACAGAATGCTGGTTTGCCCATTTCCTTAACACCATTATGCAAGATACTTTATTTCCTGTTACAAATAAGGTTTTATTACCTCCCAATACAGACGGCATGGTGAAGAAATATTCAGAAATTTGCCAATGCAACTAGCTAGGTATGAGGTCAGTAATCACATTCATGGTCATCCAGCTCTCCTCTGCCTTTGTTTCTTTTAGGAACAAATTCCCAGGTAAGAATTCAGATACCAGAAATGGGTCCCTTGCCCACATCATCCCTAACAAAACATTTCCCTATTAACACAACCTTATTGCAATTAAATAGAAAACAACTGTCCAGTTATAAAGCTAACCTTCAGAGCATATTTGATTGTCCTACCTGAACTGGACTAACCTATAATCTGCATGTGCCTCTACCTTGTAAACCTCAAGGCTCATTTCCCCAGGGGCAGCCTTGGCCCAACATGTTCCAGGAATCCCGCAGCCTTTTCTTCTGTGACAATCTCCCTGACCCTCTTCTGGAGAACACACTGTAGAACCAACAGGTGACTTCTTGTCTGAGTCCTACAAGCAGATTAATTCCTGAAATCTTTTCCAAATCCAAACACTAAACATTTTCCACATTAGTTAGTGTCCTACTAAATTCTAGGTTCCACTATACATGGTGACAATTTTAATTTAGGAAAGCTAAAGGAAAACTTAGATGCCTTTATTCTCTACATATATTTATATCTATTTCCTGAAATGTATATTTAAAAAAACAAAACTAAAGCCCATAAAGGTTAAGTGTTCTGCAATCTTTAAAGAGCTAAACAGTAATTTCAGGTTTCCTGGCCCCAACCCTAAACCCACTACTAACCACTTTGTAGTAAACCTTCTAAGATTTGCATCTGGACTCCCAATCATTTGCCTGGTCTAGATAAAAGAATTCCTTTGAAAACAGTCCCTGTTTTTAACAATTAAAACTTAAATTCCCATAACAGCAGCCTGGTAATAAACTTTGGATTATGCTTAAATACATTAAAACCAATATGTTTAATATGAGTAAGGAAAAAAGACAATTCAATGAACAGAAATTATATAGGTTAAAATAATTCAAAACTTAATAAACTAGTCAGAAAAATGGATAAGAGGTGAAACTTAAAACTACTACATATATTAAAAAGCCTAAAGAAAAAAACTGAGGGACTTCGGTACTTATTTAACCCTTATGTCTACATTTCAAAAATTTGTATTCAAAGAAAGAAAACAAAAGCTTTCCAAAATCTATTATATAATATAATTTCACCTCAAACAGTCCCCCAAAATCTTCCTATCCATCTTGAGAAATTCACTCAATACTGTACACTTAACATTGCCAGGGCTGGAGATATAGTTCAGTGGCACAGCACCAGCCTGGCCAAGTGCAAGGTCATGAAATTGATTCCTAGTACAAAACAAACAAACAAACAAAACAAACATTGCCTGCCCACCTGCCTCCCATATAACCAGGTTTGACTAACTCATAAAACCAACTGGATGCCAAAGTCAACATCATAAAGAAAAAGGAACAAGGAAGAGTGCCTAGTTGAAACTACAAGATATATCACTGCCCAGAAGCACCACAAAACTTGATTTCAGGTGCAGTGTAAAACTGAAACACCACAATGATTTGAATATTCCTTCTAAGTGTATTCAAAACTAAGGGCAGCTACAGAAACAGAGCTTGAAGGATCCAACGGAATTTCGACTCTACCAGCTTGGCTGGAATCCTTTGAGGCACACAAAAATTGCCTAAGCAGTCTGCCTAGCATGGCCGAGGATGTAAACAATGAAATTTCAAGCAACCAATTCACGCTTCCCAACGACCTTTTATGGTGCTTAGGATAAAATGGGTACAGTGCATCACAAAGTACTACAAAGAATAGTACTCTTCCAGAGTTCCACTCCCTGCTTTAAAGTCCAAACAATGTCACCATAGATATAAGGTAAGATCCCCACCCCCAAGAAATTAATATTTGAGTTCTGAACATCAGCCAAGTAAAATGTTTAATATATTCTATAGTGGTTCCCAAATGTAACCTATGCACTAATGCCAATCCACGACACATTTTTAACCTACTCTGCCTCTTCCAGAACCACACATTCTTTTGCTTACTGGCTTCTCTGTCTGTCAGCAAACACAAAAGCCTTTCCTAGACCCAGATGTTCCCAACAGATGAGCAACTCTGTCTAACCCTTCTCAACCAAGCCAACAAGCACAACAGACCTCTGCTTGCGGTAACTCCAATCTGATTGTTACTCCCTTCTTAGCACTAATGACAGCTACCAAGTTACTTCTTTGGGGGGGGGGGCAGGGGGATATCGAATTCATCACCTGGTGCTTGCCAAGCAGGTGCTATGCCACTGGGCTATATCTCTGGCCAAATTACTTTTTGATTGCCAAAATCAAAAGGCTCTTTTTTAGTCCAGATCCTCCTGACCTTCCTTGCAGGATTTGCAATACTAAAGCCTCTTATTTAAAACTCTGTCTTGCAATTTTATTCTAGAATATGCACCAAAAGTACAGAAAATAGGTGTTTAAAGATACTTGTACATAAAATGTTCATTATAGCACTATTTACAGAAACCACAAGGTGGAAAGAACCCAAAGGTCCCTCAAGGGACCCAAAGGTCCCCTATATAGACAAGCTCTGGCATACCCATGCAGTAATTACCCAGCCATAAAAGGAGTGAAGTCCTAACATGTGCTACAACATGAATGAACCTGAAAACCTCACTGCTATGACTTGAGCATGGTTTGTCCCCACCGAAGCTCATGTGTTCAGGAGCCACAGCCCTCAAGAATGGATCATGCTATCTTGCAGAAGTGAGTCCTTACTCTCACGGCATTAGATGAGTTACCACAGAGCAAGGTATGAAGGGAGTTCAGCTTCTCAGCTCTTTCTTGCTTCCTCTTACCATGTGATCTCCTTCATCCACATGTGCACACTTCCCTTCCAGTTTCCACCATGAGCTGATCTAACCGTCACCTGGCCCACACCAAATACAGCCACCTAATCTTGCACTTCTCAGCCTGCAAAACTGTGACCCAAAGCAAACTTTTCTCCTTACAAATCACCCAGCCTCAGATGTTCCATCACAGCAATGGAAAATGAACTAAGACACTTACACTAAGAAAAAAAAGCCAGACATGAAAGGCTATATATATTAAATGATCCACTTATATGAAATATATAGAATAAAAAAATCCAGAGAAACAGAATGCAGACTCATGGTTACCAGGAGAAAAGAAATGGGGGAACTGGGAGTAACTGCTTAATGTATGGAATTGCAATGGGAATGATAAAAAAATTTTGTAGCTAAACAGTAATAGTCGTACATTATGTCAGTAATGGTAAATTTTATGTTTTGTATATTTTAATACCAAAACTGAAACAGAAACACCTCTAGTCTCCCTCAGATTCCTACCATAAATACTCTGTTCCCCTTCAACTGCCCACTCTAGAAGACAGCTCAGCTCCACAGCAGTTTGGCAAAATTTTTCAGGAATAAACCAGGTATTAAGTATTTAAGACTCTGTACACCACCTGATCTTGTTGCAGCTATTCAGCCTATGTTCACATAGACAATAAACAGGTGTGGCCATGCCACAGTCCCTTTACAAAAACAGGTGGCAGCTAGATTTGGCCCATGAGTGAAAATTTGTCAACCCTGCTCCCATCTATCTATCTATCTATAACACCTACATTCCCAGTCTTTTTCTATGCAGTATATTTCCTCTGCAATTTTAATAGAGAAGATATTAACTGTAGATGTCATTAAACAAATACCTGTTGAAAGCCCATCATATCCTAAGCACTGACACCACAGTAAAATGTAGTTCTTGCCCTTCAGCACACAGATAAACTGAAAGCCACTAGTACCGGCTGCACAGGCAAACCTCTGGTCCTCCTCTCATGATCTTATTTCTTCCTTCTCTGATAAGAGGCACCATTTACCTTATAAGGCATGCCTTTAATATAAAAAGCAGATTCTAATAAAACATGCAAATATTTAGGCTTTACTACAATGATAACATCAAAACTCATGAAAATCAAAACAAGACCTTAGGGAACCTTTAAGAAAATCTGAAGGCCAGGGATGTAGCTCAATGGTAGAGAAGGTTCCATAAAAAGAAATCTGAAATAAATTTTTTAGCTTTAGGACAGATCCTATTAGCCCACAGTAAACACCCACCAAAGTTCTCAACAATGATAGTGATCTCAGGTGAAGATAAGAGAGGTGACAAGGTATGATTCTAAACCAAATCAAGGCAAATGAAAGAAGTTTACATTGGCTCAGTGAATGAATTAAAAACAAGTGATGGCATGTGCTAATCTCGGGGTTATATGAGGAAGGCAAAGTTCTAAGCCAACTGAACTTGAATCACCCAACTGGGGTAATATTCAAGGGAAGGATGAGTGTGAGCTCTGGGGTGGTGGGCTTCAGAACTACTGGGCCTAAACATCACATTAAACCTACTAAATGTCTTATCAAAGCCAAACCTACTTGCCAGGTGTGGTGGCACACACCTGTAATTTTAGCACTCTAGGAGGGTGAGGTAGGAGGATCAACAGTTCTAACTCAGCCTGAGCAACTTAGCAACTTAGTAAGCAACTTATCTCTAAATAAAAAATCATTTCAGAAAATTTTAAAGGGCTGGAGCTATATGTAGCTCAGCACAAAGGACTTGAATTTAATCCCCAGAATCACCATCAAAAAAAGAAAAAGGCAAGCCTACTATACCACCCATTCTCAAACTTGCAGCAAAAGATAAAATGCTTCTCCAGGGCTAAATCTACGCATCCATTCCACAGGAAGTGCCTGAGCTGGGGTATATGTAGTTCCATAGTAGACTGCTTGTCTCATATGCCCAAGGCCTTGGATTCCATCCCAACCACTGTGAGGGGCAACAGCCACACAGAGCCCAGGTCCCTGTTTTGTTCTTTAAGCTTAAGAAAATGGGGATCCAAGAGAAGCCCAAGCTCACCAACAGACACACCTGGACAAGTAAGGGGAAACTGCTCTTCGTTCTGAGACTGGTGAGTTTCAGTAACAGAGCAAACAGCTTGGGAGGCAGTTCCCCAGGGTGATCCCGTTTCTGCATGTCTTATGAACAGATGTGCTAATAGCTTTGGTTTCTTACTACCTTTCCACAAAATAGAAGGCCTTCAAAACACAAACAGTATTTGTCTCTGGAGCTGAGAGATTTGTATCCTATCCAAGATAATAAAGATAATGTCTCCCTCAAGGCACAGGCTGGGTAGGTTTACCAGCAGATTGTTTATAAATGATAAAGAGATTTCCTACCTGGGCAAGGTGGCACACGTCTATAGTCCCAGCCACTTGGAAGGCTGAGGCAGAAGTATCACTTAAGCTCATGAGAGACCAGCTGGGCAACACAATGATATTCTAGCCTACAATAAAAAAAAATGTTTGGGTTTCCTAACCTCAAGGTTTCTCATCTGTGGTGCACACACACAGCACAGGCAAAATCTACTTAGGCCCATGACTGTCACCCCCATGGGCCTTGAGAAGGGAGAGAGGACGACAAAAGAATACTACGAAAGAAGAACTGCAGCAAACATGAAGTTACTTAAATCTACTGTGTTGTAAGTAACAAGCCCTTTGTCTGTGACCCACAGGCATTTTGTCCTTCAGTCACCCATGAAACCATGGGAGGTCAGCTTGTTAGCCTGCAAGTGTAGGGAATCCTCAGGCCTCCCACACTTCCTGACAGTGCTCCCACCCTCTTTCTCCTTGACTAGGTCCACTCCAACAGGACCATAATCCATATGTGCATTTGACTTGTAGGCCTCCTGCAACCAGGATAACATGTTGAGAGACTCCACTGTAAGCTACAATAAACGTTTATTAATACTGATCAGTATTATGCTTTGGATCTGAATGTCCCCCGAAAGCCTCATGTGTTCAGAGGTGTGGCTTTTGGAAGGTGACTCATTCATGGTGGCGCTATACTCGTTGTATCCATTACGGTTCACTAAAGGAACAGATTTACTGATATATAAAATATGTAAGGATTTGCAGCGAGGCTTATGATGGCAGCCTGCAGAGTCAGGGGCAGAAGAGTGCAAAAGGGTCTTCTGCACAGTGAAGAGATGGAAGATCCAGTCAAAGGTCTAAGACCAGAGCTCACTGCAGAGTCCCATGCACATCCATATTAGGAAGCTGAAGGGTCTGCACTGGAAGGTGGTAGAGTTGCACACTGGAAGCCTCAAGACTGTCATCTAAAGCCAGTGAAGAGACCAGAGCTCTGAAGAAGACTTTCTCTCCCTTTCTATTCTATCCAGGCCAGCAGCCTATTGGTTGGTGTCACTCACACCTGGGGTGGGTCTTCCTCTTCAGCAAATCAATCACCCAGCCATGCCCAGAACTCTGCTAAATCAGTCAGTCCGCTGGGAGTTTCTTATTCAAGTTGACAGCACTGTTAACTATCACATCATTAATCCCCCAATAAATCCAAGCTGAAAGTGCTGCTAGGAGGTGGGGCCCTGGTCGGAAGAGGTAGTTCACTGGGGCGGGCCCTAGAAGGGTAGATCTCCCTCCCCAGCTCGTCCCTTTGCCCTCCTGACAATCCTCCTGCCACCATGCCATCTCTGCATGAGTCTGCCAACTGTGACCTGAAACTTCTAAAAACTGAAAGCCAAAATAAATCTCTCCTCCTTTAAATTGTGGGTGTCAGACCTTTTGTCCCAGTGATGAAGTCATTAACACAATCAGTGAAAACTGCTACTAGCACCTGCATATTGTACCTGCTACTGTACCTGCAAAATTCCACACAGTTTGAAAAACAAAAGGAAAATGGAGAACATAAATCAGTATAGCTACTATGGAAACAGAATGGAGGCTCCTCAAAAACTTAAAAATAAAATTACCATATGACCCACTTATACCAGTCCTCCTTGCATACTCAAAGGAATTAAAGTCAGTATACTACAGAGACACACACATGCCGATGTTTGTCACAACACAATTCACAACAGACAAATAATGGAATCAGCAACAGGTGAATGGATGAAGTAAATGTAGTACATATACACAGTGGAGAAAGGGTCTGCCATAAAGAATGAAATCATGTCATTGCAAGAAAATGAGCAGAACTAGATACCATTATGTAACATGAAGGCAGACTCAGAATGACAAATCTCACATTTTCTCTCATATGTGGAATCTGAAAACACATCACGGGAAAAGAAAGACAATTAGAAAGGAGAAAGGGAGCAGAGGGTAGGGGAGGAGAGGTAAAAGAGGTCCTAGAGGGTGGATATGATCACAATATGATAGATGTATGGATGAACATGCCACCATGAAAGCCATCACTTTGTATGATTAGTAATAGACTAATAAAGAGCCAGGGATATAGCTTAATGGCACAAGTGCCTGCCTGGCGAGTGCAAGTTCCTGAATTCGATTCTCAGTACAAAAAATATATATATACTAATACAAAGGGAATACTGAAAAACTAACTTTTTAATGAAAGGATATGCAAATAGAGTCCCCTTCTAAGATACAGGAGATGATGTTTCAGTCTAAAAAGACTGCTCTGCTGAAAGAGCAAATGAAAGATTTTCTCTCTCTGCATTAAGGAACATTTCTGTTAGAAGACATGACCAAGAAATACATTTCACACTGTAATCAAACCCGATGCTCAGGCACAATTAATATACAATACTACCAAGCATTGGTGGAGCATTTTCCAAGTATAATTAGTGGGTATAAATAAGTATTCTCTATAAATAGCTTTTATTATTCACCCTTGATATTTAAAAAGAAAATTAACATGAAGGTCAGAGAAAGGATCACCTTAAAACTCACATGTAGTAAATGTTTTTAAAGGCACAGTATGAAGAGTCCAAAGATGAGGTAAACACCCAGAAAATGACTGTGTATAAAACCATCTAACCTCCATTCTGTGTAATTCAGTTCTACATAACTGGACATCAAAACAACATCCTGAAAAGCAGTCATTTCAGTGAGTGGGTTCACATAAACAGTTGGGTCACTACTTATGGGAAGTCACAGACTTGGCAGCAAAACTGCTTCCGGGCTTGCCAAAGTCTCATTTGGCACAGTGGTGCCACGCTGCCAAGAACATCACTGGTAATCAGCTCTCTACCCCACAGGATTATCTCCCAAGGTCACTTCACTGGCTCATTCCATATACATCAAGCTCACACAGGAATGCTTAGTGGAACTGAGCACCTTGTTTCCTTTCATTCTGAGAATTCCAAAAATTCCAAAAATTCCTCAAGAAAGGAAAAAAAAGGTGGCACCAGGCATGGTAGCATACACATGTAATCCCAGCACTCAGGAGGCTAAGGCAGAAGGATCATCACAAGTTCACAGCCAGCCTGGGCTACATAGTGAGACACTGTCTCAAAGGAACAAACGAAAGGACAGAAGGAAGGAAGGAAGGAAGGAAGGAAGGAAGGAAGGAAGGAAGGAA
>NW_004955465.1:11040306-11054326 GCF_000276665.1 Chinchilla lanigera | reverse complement strand
AGGCAGGCAGGCAGGCAGGCAGGCAGGGGAGAAAGATGTGGCAAGTTGAAAGATAAAGAGACCTTAGGCATGGTGAGCTAATTCAGCAAACACAAATAATAAATAAATGAGAAAAGAAGGGAGAAAGAGGAGAAGGAGGGAGGGAAAACAAGTATACTGGGAATAACTAGGAGTAATGAGGTTCACTTGGGGTAACCTGGTTAACTTCAATCACGAAACTAAGGGGAAAATGTTAGTGTTGATGCTCAGTAAGTGGGAGCCACACAAAGCTCTGAAGATGGGGAAGGTGGATAAGGGAATAGCACAGCAGCAAGGTCACTTTTAGAACTTTCCCACTCCATAGCAGTCATCTCTGAATGTTGACATTATCCAGGTTGATGTAAGACTCTAGACTGTGATCTCTCATCCACATGTCAAGCATGTATCTTAAACAGCTTGTAGGTTTTTTGAACTTGAATGTCATGGTCTTACTTCACAAAATAATTCACTATACTTCTTAGAAAACTGAAGTGACTGCATTTCGGGCCATGGGAATAACATCCTGCCAACTCCCAAACTGGATTTCCAAATCTTCCCTTTCTCATGTTCCCTATACCTGACATCAGAAACGGCTGTTGTCTCTTTTGCTTCCTTTCCTTTACAAGCACTCTTACTTGCATCTCTGCTTCAAGTCCTCCTTCCTGCCTCCATCCTTTCACTACTCAAATTCATCTTGCATACCTACACCTTAAAGTACCTCCAAAAACACTTTTCCATCTTTTATTCGTCCCCATATTGAGTACGTATACACAACAGAGATTGAAACCTATCGTTTCATACAGTTATCTGCTAAGCAATGTGCTAGGCATCACCATACTCACTTTTTTTTGTGAGGGTAAACTAGGAATTGAACACAGGGCCTTATGCCACTGAGCTACATCCTCAGCCTTTCTTATTTACTTCAAGATAATGTCTTGCTAAATTGCTCAGGCTGGCTTTGAACTGGTCATCACCCTATGTCAGCCTTCTAAGTAGCTGGGATTATAGACATGCACCACCACCTAAGCCATAACCATCATTTCTAATCTGAACATCATTTGTGATCTGGGTACAATCAACCCCATTTTAAAGAACAGGAAACGAAGGCCCAAGGAGACTAAGTAGTTCACCCAGAGACAATCAATCAGTGGGTGGCAATTTTTCTTTAATACACTTATTTTTCAAAGCAGGACTTGAGCCCAGGGTTCAGCCTAAGCCAAGGCTATGACTGTGTTACCCGTGTTCCTGACTTCATAGAGTTGACACCACCACGTCCAAACCCCTCTGTCCAGCTGTCCCAGGGGAGGGACGGAGGAGAGGAGAAAACTGGGCCCTGGGTTTGATCCCAAGCACAGCAAAAAAACACACTACCAGTGGACCTGCCCTCTAACTCTGTCATCTTAAGATGACAGGTCTTCAGATGCTTCACTTGTTCTACAATTCACCTGTGCACACGTAAGTGTATGTTATCAAGTAACTGGGAAGGCCTCCATTTGGAATAAACAGTGTGAAGGGCACGAAAAACAGCAGAAGATGCTGTAACCCCAATGAGAAGCTAGGTAGAAAGACTTTCAGCTCAGGAGTTCAAGGCCAGTCTGAGATAAACATAGCACAACCCTGTCACTCAAAAACACATATACACACACCAAAAACTTCACAACCAACTCTTTTGACAACATGGCACTTATAACCAAAAACTTCCACAGTAAAAGATGCTCAATCTGCTCAACTGATAATATTTTAGAACACTATAATGCAGTAGTTCACTTATTATTACAAATATAATTATCCATCTAATTGCTTATCCCCCATTAGAGTATCAGCTCTCCGACCACAAAAATTGTATCTATCTTGTTCACTGCTACACCACTAGCACCTAGCTCAACACACAGTAAATCTCAACTAATATTTACTGAATAATAAAAACAAGTTTTTATTTTATTTACATAAACTTTAGGTTCAACATGGCAAATGTTCATATATTTTAATATTTATACCCAAAAAAAGGAATTTTTTTAAAGTCCTCCCTCATTGAAGAGAAACATTTTATTTACTTAGTATGTCCTACATAGAACAGCTCAGATTTTCAAACCTACTAACAAATTCTGGCAAAATAAATTCTTCTGTGAATTTTTTCTTCGTTTACACACTACAGTAAATTCAGTACATAGCTCACTGGTTTCATTTACAAATTCTACTGGTTTTATCTTTGAAACTGATAGTAAATGATTAGACTGCTTACATATAAAGATATTTATCTAACTTTTTATCTTACACATAATTATAATTCAGCATGTAATGCTAAAGTCACAGCACTTTATGGGTACAGATTTTGGAGATTTCCTGGTAACTCTTCATGTTAAAAGTTAACAAACAGACTCAGATGAACATTAGGCCATACAAAAACTGGAAGTAGGACCCAGCTGCTGCTCCTCTGTCCAGAGAACTTTCAATTAAGACAGTCTTCAAGATCTCTCTCTCTCTCTCTCTCTCTCTCTCTCTCTCTCTCTCTCTCTCTCTCTATCTCCAATTATGCTGAACCTTTCACCCTAGAACCACAAATCCCAGCAAGGAAGATTTAGAGTGAAAGTCATTACCCACAATCCTCTTAGAGTTGCAGATAAAACCAGATCTGCTTTGCTCGTTTCCTGGACAGCAAATCTGCTGGCTTCCAGTACTTGAGAGTCTTAGGGTTGATTCCACTAGAATACTATGGAACTTTCCCTACCTCTCTAATGGATTTCCCATGCAAAGCAAGGCTTCATGTTACTGTAATGCCAACCACATTCAACTTCCTTTCCTAAAATTCAAGAAATCTTTTATTATTTTGTTAGCACTGTGAAGGAAGGTCCATTCTAACTATGAGCCAAAGGTTCCTACTACGTGGCAAACTTATCTGCCATGGGGTAGGAATCACTTTTCCAAACTGGCAGAAAATCTAAGTAACTTGCCCAAAGCCATGTAGCCTGGAAGTAGCTAAGCAATAATTCAAGTCCAGATTGATTTGCAAACCCAAGTCAATTCTCAATTCCACTCCAGAACAGAGTACCAGTCTTCAGGGAGTTCACAAGATCAACAGTTATCATGTGTGCTCTCCAACTAACCAAAGACATGACTCAAATATCTTTGCAATAAGAGACCAAGCAAACAAAACAAAATGGGGGAGAAGTGAGCAATTTATCAATTAATATAGGCTAATTTTATTACTATAATCTACCTTTCTACAACTGCTAAAGACATTTGGAAATTCTTTCTTCCCAAAATTTGCCAAATTCTCCTTAGAATTCATCAGTTGATACCAATTCCAAACCTAATAGAAAATAAAACTACTGAAATTTATAGCTGACATCTACTCCACAAACTCAACTGATCTGCAGGCAATAACCATACCTGTGTGTTCCTTGGGGACAGAAAACTGTCTCATAGCAGTGCTCTGTTGCTTCAACAAGTTCTGCACTTGAACAGTGCTTGGCACAGAGTAAACACTCAATACATACTAACTAGAATAATCAAATCTACCATCAATATCACCACCATGGAGACCTCAATGCCACACAGGTAGTAATTCTAATCTGTGTTGTTCACTGTTGTATCTTGTGCCTGACACATAGCTGGCATTCAGACATTTACTGAGTGAGTTGTGATTACTAATACTTCTATTATTAAGCACAGAAATTTGCATTAAAATGTGATAGCTTCTAAAAGAAAAGATAAATGAAGCCCAGTTTGGTGACACACACCTGCAAACTCAGCTACTTGGGCAACAGGAGGATCACAAAGCCTGGGCAATTTCGTGAGACTTTGTTTTAAAAAATAAAAAGGGCTGGAGTTGTAGCTCACATCTCCCTAGTTTCAATCCCCAGTGATACGGAAAAAAAGTATAGGAAGAAAGAGAAGCGGAAAAAAACTGAACTGATGCTCAGAAAGTTAAGAGAAGAAATAAAGAACTGTGAACAGCCAAAATGCAATGCTTAATAGAAGGTGGAAGAGGGAAGGAAGTTTCTCTTCCAATAATAACCAAACCACAAGGAAAAAGATCAAAAGTATTTGCTAAGAACTTTTTGCAAGACAAAAGATTGTTCAGGCTTCCCTACTCAAGGTAGGGTACAAGAGTCTAGAACTGAGGAATCCTGAGGGAAGATCCAATCAATACAATCTGGATCTTAAAAATAAGCACAAACTCCTCTCCACAGAGAGAGAAAACAGAACTAGAGAGAAGTAACTAATCTAAGGGCACAGCCAGAATCAAGCATGGGGGCTGTCTTGGCTACTTTCCTCTCATTGCTGAGACAAAATACTGGACACCCAAAATTATGAAGGAAAGGTTTATTTAGTTCACAGTCTGTTCAGGTTTCAATCCATACTCAGCTGGCTCCAAGGCAGAGTAGCATAGGACACAGGGCTACAGTTCATGGTGGCAGAAGATAGCAAAAGCAGCAAGCGCAAAAGGGAAGAGTGCTGGCAAGTAGCCTCTTTCTCTCCCTTATATTGTAAGCAGGCTATCCCCACCCAGGGGGCATGTAGCACTCACATAATCTCCATGCCCTCCTTTTGCACAGGCTCAAGATGAATACAAACTAAGCATCCTGGTTCCCTGCTGAATCACACAGTTAACTTCTAAACTCAACTGACACAATGAACAACATCCTAGAGCAGGAAGGGCACGTCCTTTTCACCCCAGGATATAGAACTTCTGAGTCATTTAGCCAAACCTCTAGACTCCCCAAGTTGACACAGTGTATCAGCTATAACCATCCACCCCTTGTCAACTTGGCAACCAGACACATTTCTTTAAACCAGTTTCCAGATACAAAGACATTATATTACATTACAACCATAACATTCACTCCCCAAAGACTCATGCAGGAATATCCCTTTATGCAAAAGGCATTCAGTCCATCTGTAAGAGTTGCCAAAGTCCTAACAGTTTCAGCACTGCTGAAAAGTCCAAGTACCAAGCTGCCTCCTAGATATAAGGCAAATACTTAGCTGTGAGCCCCTGTATTAATGAAAAGTTAAACACTTTCAACATTCAATGGCACAATATAAACATTACCATTACAAACAGGGGGATACAGAGTATTGAGACCAAAGCAAGTCCAAAATCCAGCAGGGCTAACATTATGTCCTGTAGTTCCATGTCCAGCATCTGAAGCAATCTGTGCCACACTGTGAACTCCAAAGGGCTTGCATGAGTCCACCCCTATGGCACTTCTGGTGATTACAGCCCCCACGGCTTTTCTCTTGGGCCCACTTTGCTCCCTCCTTGCAGCCTTCCTCAGACAATCCACGTTCCTGGCTTTTCCAAACTTCTGAGGTCTCCACTGAACCTCTGGCTTCTCCCTCTCAGCTTCACACACTGCCCTCTCAGGGGCACACTGCCTGGCCTTCCAGGCCTTCTGAAATCGAGGTGGAAGCCTTTTTTAACCTCAGAACTTTTGTGTTCTGCATGTACCTAAAACCAGTGCCACATGGATGATTCCAAGGTCTGCTGCCACCTGGAGCAGTAGCCAAGCTTTCCCCTCTCTTGGCCATAGGGGCTGAGTGCCTGGATCACTGGGCACTCTGAATCCAATTGTGAGAAGCAAATTCTCTATGCTGCCACCATTCTGGAACCTGGTGCGGCCGCGGCCGCCATTCTGGAACACGGTGCTCTGCAGCTTTCTTCTCAAAGCAGTCTTTCACCTTTGCAGTGTTGAGGCTGCAAGGGGTAGAGACTCACTGCTTGCTGTGATGCCCTCAGGCCATCTTTTCTTTTCTCCTGTTCCTCTTCAGCAATCAAGATTTCTTCAGCTCTACCTTTACAATCCACAGCTTTACTGGAGCTGCCTTTCTGGCCAAACTCACAACATTTTAAATCATCCTGCTGGGCTCTTTGCACTTGATTCTCAACATAAATCTGGCTAAAAGCCCCAACAACAGCCATGCCACTGCCCCAACATTTTACTGCCTTGAAATTTCTTTCGTCAGATTAATCAGTCTGCCATCCTCAAACTCAGTATCAGGCAAAGTCTCTGGACACGAGCAAAAGCAGACAAACTTTCTGCCACGCCATAACATACATCATGTGGAGTCCAACAACCAATGCATTCCTTCTTCCCAGGAGAAGCCTCCCGAACACAGTTTTTACCACGAGGATTTTTATCAGCCTTCTGGTCTTCTGAGCTCTGACGAGAATCTCCAAAACAGAACAACCTAAGGCATTCGAGCTCTACTCTTTCAGGCACATCTCCAAACCTTTCCAAACACTTCCCACAAGCCACTAGCAAAGGCTCTGGAACCACATGGTCAGGTATAATCACAGCAAGGATCCCACTCCATTGGTACCAAATTCTGTCTTGGTTACTTTTCTCTGGCTGCTAAGACAAAATACCTGACACCCAGAATTAAGGAAGGAAAGGTTTATTTAGCTCACAGTCTGTGCAGGTTTCAGTCCATACTCGGCTGGCTGCAAGGCAGAGTGGCACAGGGCACAGGACTGTGGATGTACTAGTTCATGGCGGAAGAAGATAGCAAAAGCAGCAAGAACAAAAGGAAGGAGTGCTGGCAAGCAGCCTCTTTCTCTCCCTTATATTGTAAGCAGTGTACGCCCACCCAGGGAGCATGTAGCACTTATATAATCTCCATGCCCTCCTCTTGCACAGGCTTAGGATGTATAGAAAGTAAGCACCCTGGCTCCCTGCTGAACCACATAGTTAACCTTCTAAACTC
The DNA here is from genome assembly GCF_000276665.1 of Chinchilla lanigera. Classification (NCBI taxonomy): domain Eukaryota; kingdom Metazoa; phylum Chordata; class Mammalia; order Rodentia; family Chinchillidae; genus Chinchilla; species Chinchilla lanigera. The sequence goes on along the minus strand of NW_004955465.1, from coordinate 11,047,597 downwards.
ACAATGACACCATGAGCAACATCCTAAAGCAGGAAAGGCATGTTCTTTTCACCCCAGGATGTAGGAGAGCTGAGTTACTTAGCCAAACCTCTAGACTCCCCAAGTAGACACAATGTATCAATCATAGGGGGGTGGGGAGTTGAACACATGAGTATGCAGGTGGGAGCAGGGCTCTGAGAACAACTTATGGCGGCACACAATAAACAATGAAGTGTCTGCTTCTCTCCACCACAGTGGAATCAGGACTGTCCACATGTTCTCAGGGTTCATAGCAGCTCTTGGTACAACTTCCACCTAGATGACCCACACCCAAGGTGCAGATCCAGGAGCACCAAGATGCACCACATGAACTGGCTACTGGCTCTGGACCAGAAGCAGAGGTTCATCGACGGGAAAAGCACTGTGCTCTCACCATTTTCATCTCTTTACCAGTAAGTATCCTCCAAGAAGAACTGAGCAAAATGCTAGAGCTTCACCTCCCCAGTCCACCCTTACTCCAGACTTCTAAGACATACAAGCCAGTCACGTTAATATCACCCAAAGAGCATGGTGAAGAAAGCACTTCTCAAATATAGCTGTGTTTTAAAACAACTTATTTCTTGAGAGCAGCAAAGGTCTACAATTAGTCCACAAACTGGCCAACAGAGCTAGTCTGATTTGAAACCTAGAAAAGGTCCTACAAAAAACTAGTTCATCCAGACTCCTTAGGCAGTTTGATGCTCACCAGGTCATGGCCTCCCTACCTGATGTAAAACAAACAGTAAAATGGGTACCAGGGTGATGTGCACTAACTCATGCAAAGTGCATAGCACACAGTAGTCATTCTATCAATGTTAGTAACTTTTTCTCATCTGTATCCAAACTCCAAATAATTACCTACCACATATTCAGAATTCTGGTGAAAGGTAGAGCATTTTGCCTACTCCCTTATGCTTAACTCTTTCCAAGGAATTACAGCCCAAAAAAATCTGGTTTGGCAATATATTTAGTGACCATTTTTTATCTGATAAAGGTTTAGGAAAGCTTGATTCAAGAAACAGGCATGGGCCATTTTGAAGATGACATTGTGTAGTATAACAACCATTGTTAATATCCTATCACCATGTTTTGAAATTCTGTATCATTTTTATTGCTCTCTATGCTGTTTTGTTTACATATTTGTTTTTGTTACATTTTTTTTAAAAAATGAAAAACAAAATTTATATGTATATATAAGGATAGCTTGAATAGGTGTACTGCTGATGTCTGTAGTTTATTGAAAGGAACAATCAATGCTTAAAATTTTCTTTCTTCTTGACCAATTTTACACGCTTGAATTTGGTAATTAAAATGACTGATTTGAAAACAATATGCAGTATAAGAACCATTGTTGAACTCCTACCATTTGGTATGGTGAAGTTCTGCATCATTTCCAATATTTTTTAATTATTATTATTTTTTGACTTGTTACTGTCTTTGTTTGATCAATCTTACATACTTATGTCTAATGAACTGAGCAACTTTGTTGAAGATAACAGTACGTGACATAGCAACCACTGTAAATTTCTATCATTTTGTCTTGAGGTCATGTATCATTTTTGTTGTTCTTGTATTGTTTTGATTTTGTCTTCATTGTTGTTTTGTCAGTTTTTTAATTTTTAAAATAAATTTTTAAAACAACAGGCATGGGCGGGGGTGTTTCAGCGGTACAGCACTTGCCCAGCATGTGCAAGGCCTGGAGTTTAATGCCTAGCATGGGGAAAAAAAGAAAAAAATGGATAGGCAAGTGGAGGACTCTATAACTAAACGCCACTCAAGGACAAGTAAGAAAATACTGTTGGACTATCAGAGACACCAAGTCAGAAGCTCATAATACTCACCCTTCATGTCAGCCTTGGAGTCCTAAAGCCAAACACAGAGATGGCACTGGATCTTCCAGGCATCAAAGGCAAACTATCAGCTAAGGACTGGGGACAGCTTTGAGTAAATGTTGAACATTTTCAGTGCTCTAAAGAACTGCTGTCACCACTTAACCTCTTTCTTTATAGTTCCTGGAATACTGTTAATTTTCCTTTGTAGATCAAATATTAAAGACTTCTAATTAAGTGCTATTAATCTCACCATCTTTTCAAACCTCAAACATTGTTAAAACAAAATGTTAAATGTAACATGACTTTTCCTTCAATACTGAAATAGATTCAACTATTTATTGAGATACTAATTTGTCATTCAATTTTGTACAATTCAGTAATACACATTCTACTAATACAGACAGTCTTACATTCCAATTTCTGTGGCTTATAGCAGTCTCTCTTTCTTGTTCTCAGCAGTGAACAATGGCAAGATCCTAAAATGATGGAAAGACCAATGACCTGGTAACACAAGCAAGCGTCTCAGATTAATCCCAATCCAGCACTAGTTTGCTGTGTGACCTGGAGACTTCCCATTCTCTATTTCCTATTCCATGTAACGACAGCAATTTAACTCCAGCTCTGAAGTCCTAACATGTAAGCCAAGGAAATAATTATTTTAAATTCAGTGGTTAACGTAAGTATAAAAACAGTACAAAGTCTATCTTGCAAAACTGGCATGTTATTTTTCCCTTAAATGCACACATTCCAAGTCCTTTCAATCTAAAGTAATAACAAATTATTTTGTTCCCTGAACTTCAACTTGTCTGTTAGGGACATACTTTCCAATTCTACTCAGTACCCTAACAATGGATTGTCCTTAACTCAACCATCAAGGAACATGTATTAACAGTTTCTTCCAATGGATACGGAATTCTGAAACTTCCAGGCACATTTTCTATAACTTAAAGTTAACACAGCTATCAAGTATTTTGAAAACCTATCCTATTCCAGATAGGGAAGTTATTCTAGATAGGGAAGTGATCAAGTGATGTGCGCTAACACAAAGAGTCACAGTCTTATGAAGAATCAGCATGCATTCACCACTCCTATTCTCCTCCCAGGCAAAATCACTAATCTACCTCAGGCCTCTCTCTATTGAGCTAGACACAGATTTGGCTTAGGGTTCCATGTAGCCATTGCCAATCAAATGGCTTAACAGACCTCATCACATTTCTGTAAATCTCCATGTATATAAACTATTATTCTGATATCTATATTAGAATATAGAAATGTGTGGAAAACTGAATAGATATTAGAAAGTAAGCCATAAGACAAAATATTCCTAGCATCTATTATAATTCAATTCTACTGAAGCATTATTAAAAGAGCTTAATGACCACTGTAGAAAGAATATTTCTTGCCAAGTCTCAATTATCATTTTCTAACCTTGTGATTAATTTTTTATTTTGTTGTGTGCTTGACTGTTTGAGAAAGGGTCTTCCTCTTCCTATGTTATACAGGCTGACTTTAACTCACTATGTAGCTCAGGCTGGCCTCAAATTAGCAATCCTCCTGGCTCAGCCTCTGGAGTGAAACTATTACAGGCATGGGCCACCACACCCTGCTTAATCTTTAAACAAAGAAGATGAAGCTTGTGTGAGCCATTTTTGTATGTATCCACCTTGAAGGCTAGAGGTGTTTTACAGCAACTAAAACATGCTTAAAAGAAATAAAAAATAAGGTCATTAACCCTGGTGTGGTACCATGCACTTACACTCCCTGCTACTTGGAAGGCTAAGGCAAGAGGATGGTTTAAGCCTAGGAGTTCAAGGCTAGTCTGGACAAAAAAGTGAAACCCAACCTCTTCAAAAAAGAAAGTAAAATACATTAAGGGCATCAAAATAAAATTTTGAAAAAAAAATGTCTGAAATGCTGAAATAACCACATCTTGATAAATCAAAGGGTCCACTCATTCATCTATGCAGGCCTTACCCATATTTTGTTGTCTTTAATCTGCAGATAGATTACCTCCTCTTGACCATGACTAGCTGTCCACTGTTTAAAAACAGATCTTTATCTTCCAGGTTTCATGGTGCAGAACCTCAGAACCTTGATGTAGCATTTATTTAAATGCTTGGCCACATCTACAGCACTTCTTTAGGTACCGACTCCCAGTTTTCTTCATTCTTGAGTGTGTGTGTGTGTGTGTGTGTGTGTGTACATACACCTGCTGGGGATTGCACTCCATGTGTTGTACATGCTAAGCATATGCTCTCCTACTGAGCTACACCCCAACCCCTCATTTTTGTTTTATGGTGGGTCTAATAATGTGTGGTTTATTGAAGCCAACTACAACTCTTTTGTAGAAGTAGAGGGGAGGAATGTAGCTCAGTGGTAGAATGTACCCCTGGTTAGTATGCATGAGATCGAGGGCTCAATCTCCACAGCTAAAAAAAAAAAAAGATATGTAAATTACCTCTACCACTAACAGGGGTTGCATATATGTGTAAACATAAAGAAAGTTCCTGGAGTTGTTGCATTTGGCAGGATTGGTCTGAGTACACTGAAGCTTTTAGTCAAATTACAAGGAAAAAGGAGTAAGACTTATTAGTCAAACGCAAATAATGACTGCAAAGAGGTACAAGACAATAGTATTAAAAGAACAGCAAGTGGGTTGGAGATTTAGCTCAGCAGACAGCGTCTGCCTGGCAAGCGCAAGGTCGTGAGTTCAATTCCAGGTACCGGAGAAAAAACAAAAATAAAAATAAAAATAAAAAAATAACAGAACAGCAAGAACATTTCCATGACTTTATGAAAGAGCAGCCCACACCACTGGACAACAGAGGTGCATTTTGGGTGTGGCTGTCAGAGGTCCGGGAGGCAGCAACATAAAGCCAGGGACTGGGTGTCTCAAAAGGTGATTTAATAAGGTACACAATTCAGGAAAGGATATAGAACCACTGTGTCGACAGAAGGGAAAAACCAGAATGAGAAGCCTGAGCGTATATACCAGAAGTGCATAGCAGATAAAATACCCTGGCTGTCTACACTGTTCTCAAGTAAGAATTTGGGATAACCCATTTAATGGGATAATCCACAGCACATCTGCTGTGACAGCCCCAAGCACTACAGCAGGGACTTCTTGAATCTAAGACCTCTTCCTAGAGAGAGTCTGTGTCTATAGTGTCTGTCTCTCTGTCAGTCTCTCTCTCTCCTAACATATGTGAGTTACAGAGGCAATATAACAGCACAGAGTAACTGCCCTGGAATTTGATTCTGGGGTTTAGATCAGCCCTAACACTCACTAGGTGTGTGACCTCTATGAATACTCTGAAGCTTACTTAGTCAGATGTACATGGAGGTAGAAGTTATACATCCCTCTTATGTAGGGCCATAAAATGATTAGCAGAGTGTGCAGATCAGTAAGTTCTCACCTAATATTAAGATGTACAATAACGCAGAGGCCCCTTGCATTAATGCCACAGTCCTCCAGACATCCTTGCTACCCAGGTAGGGAGTCACTTTCCTAGAAAACGAAAAGCACAAAGAGCAGCATATTCCATCAGCAAGTACTTTGATGGCAGCTACACAATTGAGCCCAGTGCTCCCAACCATGCTAGGAAGCCACTGCGGTACTGATAAGGAAACAATGCCAAGCCTAGAACTAGAGCAAAGCTCAGGACACCCCGGCAGAGATCAGAAGAGGCTGAGGGCAAAGCAGGGGTATAAAGTAGGAGACAAAGTGGTCAGTCAGAAATACCCGATTGGGACTGGTGTGCTGAATGCTGCTTCAGTAGACTCCCCTGGGGCAGCCTGCAGGACAAACTAGAGTGGGTGCCATTTGCAAGCCTTCCCGCCCCTTCCAGTACCAGCCAAGTGATGACTCTCAAGGGCCTAAATAAGGCACCATCTCTAGTCTGCACTGATTTGTACTTATGGTCATTTAAGTTGGTATAAACCATACCAATATAGCACAGTAACATTTTAAAACTGATTTCCTGACAATATTTTTTTTAAAAACTCTACTCTCACGAGATTTTATAAACTTGCCAGGTGTGGTGATGCTTGCCTGTAATCCCAGCACTGGGAGGCTGAAGCAGGAAGATTCCAAGCTCCACTGCTGCTTAGGTAACTTAGTGACACCCTGTCTCAAATTTTCAAAAGAAGTAGGGGCCTGGGGCATACCTCATGTGGCAGCCCTGTGTTCAATCCCCAGTATGAGAGAAAGACCGTGTACACCTGGTAAACATTTCAGCTTCAGATTTCCTCTGACAACTTGAAATAAAGGCAGAATACAACTGTTAAGCCCCAGTTTCCAGCACCACAAAAGAGAAAGCATTATGTAGTTCTTACCTGTCTTAGGCCTGGCATTATAGGTTTTCCTCCTGAACCTCAGATCCATCTCCTAGCCACATCTCTTCCCAACTTACAAACACCTATTTATTGTAACTACCTTAACACAAGGTGGGAAAATAACTAGAAATTAATATGTATCCAGCGGTTGAAACTGTCTCATATTCTGAGACTGTCTGGCCAATTTCGCCTTCTCCTTTTTTAATGCTACAGAGCTTTGCATGCAGTTTCAATCCCAACTGGACACTTCCTGTCTGCCTTCAGACAAACCAAACTCCTCAGCCTCATTTCCACATCTACAAGGTTGGGGTGGGGAGGACAAGAACAAGTTCGTTGTGAGAACTAACGAGTTAATATCAAGTGACTGGACTATAATAAGTACAGTATATATTAGCTATTCTCATCTTAACTTCACCCCTATTTCAGCATTTTATTGGCCACCATCAGGAGATCTCCAGGGATACACATTTTTCAACAGCAATATATGGGCACGGTTTTTCATCACCACTGAATGTAAAACAAAGGCTGACGAGACAGTGGTGAGGTCCTACCTGCTCCAACACCTCTAGGAGGTGAACTAGCCATGCTCAGCCTCCAACACTCGGGACAGCGCCCCTTCAAGCTCGCTCTGGGCGCTCGATCCTTCGGAAGTGGAATGCTAGCCTCACTTTTGGACCACTCTGTCAGACACCTTCAAGCTGTGTGAACATGAATCTCAGAAGTTCGTGTAATTAAAAACACTTTTTGCGAGCCTTCCCTCCAAAACACACTTCCTAGCTTGTGCCTCCAAAGCACTATTTCATTTTCTCTTTTCCACCTGAGAGAGACAGAAAACAGGGCACCAAAACGCCAGGCATCCCCTTCTCTGCCCCACAAGCCTGGGGACGGGCGGGGAGAGCGAGGGGACCCCCGGGCACACTCAGGCAGCCGCTTCTCCGGCTTCCGCCGGGCACTAGGCGCGGCAAGGACCGAAACTCCAAGCGCAGCCGCTGGGCTCGGAGCCACGGGCGCTGCGCTCACCTGGGGACAGGTGAGCGAGGGAGTCCCGGGGGAGCCGCGGCCGCGCTCAGGCCGCGCAGTCCGCGTGCGCTCCCTTCCGGGGCGCG
>NW_004955465.1:11026345-11039873 GCF_000276665.1 Chinchilla lanigera | reverse complement strand
GCCACGCCCCCCGACGCCCCGCCACGCCCCTCGGCGGTGCCTCGAGGGAGGGGCGGGGCGTGCCGCCGCCGCGGCTCCGGGAAGGGGAAAGAGGCAGCCAACTGCGTCCCCGGGCCTCGGTGGCGTGGAGGGCCGGGCCCCGGTCTAATCCGCGCCCTACGATTGTCCTGGAGTCCAAGTGTCACTCGAGGGCCCTGGGCGGGAGGAACGCCGGGCTGAACTGCGGTAGCAAAGAACCCTGACCTCCAGGTCCAGGCGTCCCGGGCCGGGGGTCGTGGCCCGGGACGCCTGGAAGCCGCTGCTGCGCCGTGGAGGACCCTACCGTCCCAGGGCCTCCAAACGTGGCACAAACGGCGTTGGAACTAAGCTCACCCGAGCCCGGCTTTGCAGCCGCGACCAGGACTGTGGTGCGCAGGACCTGGGTGCAGGACGAGAGTCTTGGGCCCCACCCATGCACAGCGCAGGAAGCGTTGGGAAGACTGCACGGGTCGGTGACCCTGGACAGCGCAGTCTGGCGTCTAGTGGGTTAGCTTCCGTTTGGCAGCTGCATGTTGGGCAGGGAAAGGAGGCTGTGACTCAGACACGGGGACAGCAGGTGTGGGAAAGGCAAGCTCCCTACCTCTGCTCTGCTTACTGCGCATACGCTTCTACCCCGTAAGTAGCCTCAGATCATCGCCTCAAGGTATGAACTGTTTCCTAGGACAGTCCCGACAGAACAGCATGGGCTGCAGACTCGGAAAGACAAGAAAGCTCAGGATTAAGTAGAAAAATCTCCACTGCCCCACAGACGCCTCAAAAATATTCCCTGGCTTTGTGGATAGGTCTGGCTTCACATCTCACAGGTCTGTATTTTATATAGGGAAGAAGACCCTAAAGCAGAGGAAGCGTTGTCATTCAAACCTACTGTAAGCAAGAAATGTCTTTGAAATATAGTAGGTTATTTTAAAAGCATACTTATTTTCATGTAAATATGCTTTAAGATCATGCATGGACAAATGAACATTTTCCCAAAAGACAGAAAAATTGATAACTCAAGGAAGTAGTCTGTTATGGTTTGTGTCTGGATGGCCCCCGCAGCGTCATGCAGTCATGGGGTGGGCTTCTAGAGTTTTTGATTGATTCATGGTCCAGTGTTGGGAGTATGGGTGTGAGTGTCACACCCTCCCTAGAGTGGGTAGCCTGCATACAGTATAAGGGAGGGAGAGGCTTGCTCGCTGGTGCTCCTGCCTTTTTTGCTCTGGCTGCTTTTGCTTTGTTCTGCTGCCTTGAACTGTTGCCCTCTGCCATGTGCCACTCTGCCTTTGAGCCAACTGAGTATGGACTGAAACCTCCACGAACTGTGAGCAAAATAAAGCTTTCCTTCCTTAATTTTGGGCATCAGGTATTTTGTCTCAGCGATGAGGGAAAAGTAACCAAGTCGTATGCCATTTGTCCCATAGCTTTCAGACCCTATCACAGCTGGTAAGAAATTGACTTCTCCTAGTAAGAGCGACAGGAGAAGAAATCATCAAAATAAAACCAATACTGCCCGGGCTGTCAGTGTAGCTCAGAGGTAGGGTGTGCAAGGCCCTGGGTTTAACTCCCAGAACTACTAAATAAGTAAATAAAATAAAAATCAATATTGTTAGAGCCTGAAAATAAAATATTTACAAAATACTTAAGTAAAATATTTGAAGGATATTGAAGGTCAGAGATGAAAAAGGAAGGGTATTTCTCTGAGACATGTTTTTAAGGTCACAGGCTGGGTGGCTTAAAAAACAGAAATGTATTTCCTCACAGTTCTGGAGGCTGGACGTCCAAATAGGGGCTGATGTCTCCCCAGGCCTCCTTCCTTTGCTTGTAGACAGCCATCTTCATGTTCACAGGGTGTTACCCATCTGTGTGTATTTGTGTCCCTGTATCCTCTTCTAAAGGACACCAGTGATATTTGCTTAAGGCCCACCCTAATAACCTCATGTTAACTTATCTCTCTTAAGACCCTATTTCCAAATCTATTCATATTTTGGACTACTGAGCTTTAAGACCTCAACATACGGATAGGGGAAAATTCAGCCCATGACAATAGAGCCATAGGGAAGAAAAGGTTTTCTTGTTTGTTTGGTTTGGGAGATGAGGAAGGGGATTGGTGGTAGGAGTTACTGATTTACAGTCAGCACTAGATCCAGGAAGCCTGAGAAAATGATGTCAACCAGAAGGGAAGTACAAGCTACACAGTAATGGAACACTCTGAGGGGTTGGCCCAGTTGGGTTTACAATAACAGTATTTCTCAGCCTCATGTGATTGTGCTCCAGAGGAGACATTTGACAATTCTTAGAAACATTTTTGTTTGTCACAACGGGTATTGTGCTGTTTTTATCTAGGGAGTGGAGGCCAGGTATATTACTCAGCATCCTACACTGCACAGCACAGCCTACATCAACAAAGAGTTATCTGGCCCAAAATGTCTGTACAATCAGTGCTCCATACCCATGTGTTCTGAATCCTCGGGTTCAGCCAATCTCAAATCACGCCCTATGTAGTTGTCCTAGAAGGATTTCTCTACAACATGGGCATGTCCTTGTTTTTCCTTTTCATTTTCTCTGAACAATATGACAAATACCATACTCAATATTTGTGTTAGGTATTTGTTATGGTTGATACATTGTGTCAGCTTGGGGAGTCTAGAGATTTGGCTGAGTGTCTTAGCAGGGAGCCAGGGTGCTTACTTTGTTATCATCCTGAGCCTGTGCAAGAGGAGGGCATGGAGATTACATGAGCTACACTCCCCTTAAGTGGAGGTAGCCTGCTTACAATATGAGGGAGGAAAAGAGGCTTGCGCAAGCCGCCTTCTTACTCTTGTTGCTTTGCTGTTCTGATGCTATGAACTGTTGCCCTCTGCCATGTGCCACTCTGCCTTGGAGCCAGGCAAATATGGACTGAAACCTCCACAAACTGTAAGCTAAATAAACCTTTCTTTCCTTAAATTTGGGCATCAGATATTTTGTCCCAGCAAAGAGAAATAAGTAACCAAGACAATATTATAAGTTATCGAAAGATAATTTAGAACAGAAGAGAAGATGTACGTAGGCTTTGTGCAAATGCTCCCCCATTTTATATAAGAGACTCAAGCATCTGAGGATTTTGGTATGGGGTGGTGGTAGGAGAATACTGAGGTGTGAATAACTGCATTTAGCTGCGTACAGTTTGACATGTGTATGGTCACACATGCATACACCACAGTTCTAACACCACCATGATTCCTCTTGTGACCCATTGGTAAGGATGCTGCTTCCCTCTCAACCCCAGTCTTAATCTCAAAACCCACTAATCTGTTCTCCATTTCTAAAATTTTTTCATTGGGGGGTGCTATAAATGATAGATACTTTGTAACCTTTTGGGAGTGGGTTTTTTCCGCTTCCCTTGTTTTCTGGGAGTGTTCATACCTGAATGTGCTATAGGGCCCAATTGGAGGAGGTGGGTCACTGGGGGCAGACCTTTGAGAGTCTGTATCTTGCTAGTGCTCTTCCCCTATGTTCTGCTTTCCAGTTCCCATGGACAGAGCAGCCTTGCCGCACCACACCCATCTACCATGATGTATTTGCCTGGGAGCCAGTCAACCATCAACTGAATCCTCTGAAACCATAACCCAAGTAAACCATTTCCTCCTTTAAACTGTGTATTCAGGCATTTTGTCCCAGCAGTGCGGAAGCTGACCAATACACATAGTGTGTAAATGTGATCAGGAGAAAAGGGATGGTACAACAGAAAACATTAAGAATCTTTTTTTTTTTCCTGTCCCTCCACTTCAGGATCTGCACAAGTTTTCCAGTTTGGGACATAAGCAGGGTACAGACAGTAGATTTTGAAATAAAATTTTAATAAATCCACCTCTGTTGGACATGAGACAATATAGATCCCTGCTTTTTCACTGGAATAAAATTACATTGCATCAGTCATCTTTCTTAAAATGGAGAGCAAAAGCAGCACAGCTTTTAAGAACAGAGTTATTCATGAGCTTTTAGCCAAGGGAGAAGGCAACAAGATAGCTTTGAAATTTCTGGGGACTTCCTAAAATCCGCCACTTTCAGCTTTGCTATATGTCATTCTACTAATGTAATCATGTAGTCATTGCGAGGTTTTGGGGTGATTTTTGTTGGTTTGTTTTTGTTTGACACAGGACCTCACTATGTTGTTTAGCACAGTCTCGAGCTCCTGGGCACAAGTAAGCCTCCTACCTCAGCCTCCTGAGTGGCTTGTATCGGGCATGTATCACCCTCTCCTTGTGTGTTTAGTAAAGGGGAGAAAATGCTCAGACTAACGGAGGATGCTGATTTCTCTTACATTCTCACTCACGTAATTTCCCATCACCCAGAGCTCTGCCATCAACAAGTATGTGTTCCCAGTTCTACATTCTGTGTGTCTGTGTCTAGCATGTAATGTATGCTGAGAGTCACTCCGTGTCTACCTCTTCCCTTTTTTAATTTTCAATTTTTTAAAAAAAGTTGGATAGCTTTCAAGGTAGATGTTTCACTGGAAAGTTTTTCATTGTGATACTCTGAGTTTCTCAAAGCACAAAGTCCCGGGAACAGAGCTTGGAGTCATTGCTGTGCTGTCTAAGTAGGCTGTCCTCTCAGGAAGCACAGCACTGTTTTTCCATTAGTGGCCTCAAACCCAGAGGGGGAAAAGCATACGAAGCTTTAAGTCTCTTTTGGCTCCTACTTGCAGCATTCTCTCAGAATTTGAGAACATGTTCATGCCCACTCCTCCCTTTGTGACATTTCTTAAAGCCTTCCTCAATAAAAGTGGATCGGCAATAACATAAAACACTAGAGGTGAAGTAATACATTGTTCTTTAAATTAGATGAGGTAATAAAATTCTCTTGACTGCCTGTGGAAGGTTTCCAGTGCCTGGCTACTAGTCTGATTCTTATAATATGTCAGAATTTCCTCAAGGTTAAGATATTGGTCTCATTTTTCTTAATTCTAAGCACTTTATGGCCAGCGAAAACTTACCACTTTACAGTAACATGTTTTACACGTTCAAGACACTATCATAAACCTCACTCCTACAGCAATAAGTAATGGCTTCTGATCTTCCTTTCAGGACTTTGGTGCCCAGGAAAGGTCCTGATAAGGGGCCTTATCTGCGCTAGGTTTATGAAGGCAAGCACCTTGGATCCTCTGCCTTATAGACTTTGCTAGACCTCCTAGGAGAAACAGTAAAGAAAATATTGATCCTTTTTTTTTTTTTTTGGCAATATTGGGAGATCGAATCCAGGGCTATTGTAGGTATAAGAGTTGGACATAGATTGGGAGTGTTCCCCAACAGTTTATGTGCTAAATTATAATCCCTGTTGTAAGATATTAAGAGGGTAAAACCTTAATCTCACTGTGTACTTAGAAGTGAAGCCCCTGGGACATGATTAGGACCTGGCAAGGTCATCACAGTAGAGACCCGAGGACTGAATAAGGCTGGCTGGCTGTGTGTGTGTGTGTGTGTGTGTGTGTGTGTGTGTGTGTGTGAGAGAGAGAGAGAGAGAGAGAGACAGACAGAGAGACAGAGAGACATTGAGAGAGAGAGAGGGAGGGAAAGAAAGAGAGAGTGCGCACTGGGAGTGTACTTCAGTGATAGAGCACTTGCTTTGCACAGAAGCACAGACCCTGGGCTTCTGTGAGTCTGTTTTTCTTTTCTCAGTGATGGGGACCAAACCTAGCCCCGCCCTCCCGCAAATACATACTAGGCAAGCGCTCAACCACTGAGCTACATCCCATTCCTTACTTTCAAAATCACTTCAATTAGACGCCCACTTCATTGTGATTCAATCCATTGCTAAGGACACATCTATCCCGGCCACCAAGCAGGGGAGAGAAAAGTTCACTGGCAATTGCAGTAGGAGGACTTTAAGGACAGTAGAAGGACTTGAAGAGCCACAAGGAAAATGTTATCATCTGGCCCCTGGCAAGGAAATTTGAGACCTTTGGAGCTTGCTGGTTTGAAATCTACTCCTTAAACTGTCCTCTCTGAGACTAAATGGTCTGAGAGAATGAACCTGTTTTGTTTCCTTATAATTTTTTAAACCTGCCTATCTGTTAAACATTGTTCCGCTTTGATTGTGTTCCTCCAAAATGCATGTGTTAGGAATGTAATCTCCAGTGCAGGAGGATTTGGAGGTGGGGCCTAATGGGAGGAATTAGTCCAGTGTGAAAAGGGATTGTGGGAGTCAGTTCTGTGTTCTGCTTTTCTGCCACCTGAGAATGCTATTTTCCTCTCTGGAGGAAGCAGTGACAAGGTGAAATCCGCTGTGGTTTGGGTGTGGATTCTCTACCAAAGGCTCATGTTCTGGAAGCTTAGTCTCCAGGGTGACCATGTTAAAGTCAGGAAACTTCAAGAGGTTGGGGCTTTGAAGATAATTCCACTGGGGGACAGTCACGGGGACAATCACGCTTGGAATGAATTAATAAAATTCTCACAGGGCTGGGCCATCATAAAATAGTGGGCCAGGCATGGTGGTGCATACCTCTAATCCCAGCACTCAGGATACTGAGTCAGGGGGATCGTGGTGGGTTCAAGGCCAGCCTGAGCTGTAGAGTGAGTTCAAAGCTAGCCTGAAATACGTAGTGAGACTCTGTCTCAAAAACAAAACAAAACAAAAAACAGTGAACATGGCCCCTCTCTGGTCTCTTGCTTGCTATTTCATCATATGATCTCTCTTGTACACACTATCACCATGTGATGCCAGCTGCCTGCAACCATCACTGGAGCCGAGCAGATTCAAGCACCATGCTCTTGTACCTACAGAAATGTGAGCTAAATGAACATCTCTTCTTTATAGAGTACTGAGCCTTGGGTAATTTTCTATGGCAACACAAAATAGACTAAGGTGGAAACTAGAGATCAAACCTATCAGTATCTTTATCTTGAACTTCCCAGCCTCCAGAATGGTTAGAAATAAATTACTATAACTTATACATTACCCAGGCTGTGTTATTTTGTTTTATCAACACAAAACAGACTAAATAAATACTCTCCCCTTTCTAGACCTGACTTGATATGCAAAAACCAAGATTACATTTTAAGAGAATTATCCAGAACCTTGTATTATCTCCATCTATTTCACCTTTGTGGGGCAGTGTATTATTCTCCTAGGACAAAGTACAGCACCATGAACTTGGTGAGTGAACACATGCATTCATACTCTCAGTTCTAGAGCCTGCTGGTCTGAAATCAAGGTGCTGGCAGAGCCACGCTCTCTCTGAAGGCTCGGAGGGAGTATCTCTCCTAGTCTCTTCCTAGCCCTTGCTGCTTACCTAGGCGTCCCTTGGCTTGTAGACATACCCTCACTCCTTGCCTCTGTCTTCAAATGCCGTCCTCCCTGTGTGTCTCTGTGTTTGAATTTCCTCTTTTTTAAAGGACACTAGTTGTGTTGGCTCAGGTGAACACCCTACTCCAATATGACCTCATCTTAAGTTGTTTATATTTGCAAAGACCGTATCTCCAAGCAAGACCACAGTTACAGGTATTAGAAGACTTGAATATGTCTTTGGGGGGAGATTTAATTCACTCTGCAATGAGCAAGTCAATTAAAGGACTAACAGTAATGAGTGTCACCTTCAGTTGGAAGACTCTAATATATTTTGTTAGCAGCACAAAAGAGAAGAGGCTCATGGCAGATCTGGGAAGCTGGGATTTATATTGAGGTGTTCAAAAGGGGAGAAAGGAGAATGACAAAAGAACTAGGGTTAAATTTTCTGTGGAAATGGACTTCTCTTGAATTTCCAGGGAAATCAGATGAGAAAAGAATAAAGACTTCTTATTGAGCACTTCCAACAAGGCAGCCACTGGAAGAAGTACTGCATACATTGTTTCAATATTCCTCCTACTCTTACAAACTAGCAAGTAGCTCCATTTTGTACATAGATAAGGAAGTGGGAGTTTAGGAAAGTGAAGTCAATTGCTTAAAGGTTACTTAGTAAATAAAGGGCAGAACCCGGAATAAAACTCGCCCTTCTACAAAGTCCATACTCTTTCCATTTGTGAAAGTAATCCTGCATGAAGTCTGTAAATAATTACAGATGCCTGCTGAATGCCAGGTACCTGACCAAGAGTGTGTCAGGCCAGAGGCTGCCAACTGCTTCAACAGTGGTAATCCTGGTTTGCATTTGCATTCACAGGGCGTAAAACTGCCTGGTGCCCAGACCATTCCCAGCGCTGAACATCCAGTCTGGGATTCTTCAAAATCAGATGCTTAGGAGCAGCATCTTGTTTTAACTTGTATGTTTTCAATTACTAGTGAAGTTGAACGTCTCTTTAAATGGTTCTCTGTCCATTTTTATTTCCTTCTCTCTGAATGCCTTGTCATATATTTCACCTAGTTTTCTGAGGGGCAGTTTATCTTCTTATAGATTCTTTACAGTTTTCCATGTATGATGGACCCTAACAGTGTCATTTCTTATGTTACAAAGATTTCCTCCCATTGAGTTGGTTTTCATTTGTCAGTGTTTCTTATAAGGTACTCAAAAAGATATTCCCCACAGCAAGATAATATCACTGGCCTCTTGTGTTCTCTTGTATTTGTATCTTTATATAAAATATAATAACTTTTTTCTCAAGTGGATATTGATCTCAAAGCCATCTGTTAATTGTTCATGCTTACTGTATCTTTTTAAAAAAGAATATAAAACTATTGACCACTGCTCACCGTAATTTACAATAAAATAAACAATATACAGTAGGGTAACATTCTAACTACTACAAAGTTAATTTTCCTGGCTTCTAAAGAAACAGTAACCCTAATACTGAGAAGATTGAGCCTAACGCAAGGAACAAATTTGGGTCTGGAAAAACATACAGGTCAATAATTTAGATTAAAAGTTTGTTCACTCATTTATTCTAGCAGGTCCTGAACTGTGAACACCTCTAGCCACTTGGTAGGTTTCCATGAGCTAAGTTTTAGACACCCACAAATCCTGACTTTCGAGCACAAATTTGAACTTGTTGGAAAGGAATGGGTCATGGGGAATCTTTAATGTTCCTGTAATGAGTCTTCATTAGCTCATTCAAACAAACCGGGTTTTGGCAGGTTACCTTATTTGGGTGGGGAAGTTATTGGTCGTGACTGAATTTTTCTTTTCAGGAATTTTGCAAGTAAACTGCTGCATTTCTGTGACTAAAGACATAGATGTAGATTTTTATATGACCGCTTTGAAAATATCCACTTTAATCTGTCCAATTAACAGAATCATCTATTTAACTTGAAATGTAATGGCCTCAGAAAAGCTTTTGATTTAACTGGGAGTGATTTATTTCTTAAGTTGCTCAGAAGGATGGCATCTCAAACATGGGCTTATCACCCATAGTTTTTGTTTTAGTGAATGTTCAGAAACAAAACAAAAACCATTTACATGAATATTTTATTTATATACACACAACCAAAAAACTGAAAACAGTCCTTAAGCATGTGAGCTAAAAATGAGTACTCACTGAGTTTTAATATGGACAATATTCCCCAACATTTAAAAAAGCAGAGTAAACACATCAGGCTCTCCAATGCTCTTTTCTTATAGAGGAAGCAATTACAGAAACTTGTATTTGTTCAAAGTAACCAGTGATATTCATGCAAAACAAACAAAATCCAATAACTCTACCAAACATTACTTTCAAAACCAACATATTAAACTTGATTTTCATTAGAATACTATTTCTCACTGATAAATCAAAAATCAAGACCCATATCATTCATATATGGGTCTTGGATTATAGATATAGATATAGATACAGATATGATGTGAGTTATTGAGCTTCATCTTCTGGATAAGTATGCCAAGCTTGTCTCTCTTCATAAAAAGCAATGACAATTTGAGGACATTTCATATTTGCCTCTTTTGCCAGTACCAAGTCAGCTGCATTTGAATCTTTCCATTTTATGAGAAACTGCAGTTCTCCACTACTGTCTGTGACACCAATTATTTGTTTGGGATCAAGACCTCTGGCAAAGCCTGCAGGTTTATCAGCAGTATTTCTTTTCTTCTTTGATTTTCTATCATCAGATTCATTGTCAGATAGACTTTTTAAAACCCTTTTGTTCTTTACAGCTTTTTGAGAATTAAATGCTTCAATTAACTGTGGACAATCTAAATTTCTTTTTTTTGTGGGTGCTGGGAATCAAAGTCAGGACCTTGAGCTTGCCAAGCAGGCACTGTGCCACTGAGCTATATCCCCGCCCTGTAAATTTTCTTCTGGTTCCCATGTACTATCACCATCTGTAAATCCTTCCACTTCAGAAAACACTCCACCGTCTCATTCACTACATGTCAGTCCAGTACTTTTTCTGTGACAAGTTCTTCAGGCTCTGCTTCCCCAACATTTTTACTCTCCCCCTTTTCTTTGTTTCCCATTTTTTGCAATGCGAGTTTATTGGAACTCATTTTTTGTTTTTTGTTTTTTTTTGTTTTTTTTTTGGTTTTTCTCCAGTACCGGGAACCGAACTCACGACCTTGCGCTTGCCAGGCAGGCGCTTTTGCCGCTGAGCTAAATCCCCAGCCCCTGGAACCCATTTTTTATTGCAGACTTGAAGAGCTATTATTCACTAGCTCAATGCTCATGTCACGGTTCCTCAGTGTCTCGGCCTGCACATCTGCAGCTCCACTCACTTCTTTATTGTGTCTTGAATCAAGTTTATATATATGAATCTTTTACTAAACTGTCATTTCATTCATTAGCTTAATCCTTTTTCAATATCAAGCTCTTTCAACATACTTGATTAAATAGTTAATATTTATTGTAATATTTTCCTCTCAAAGACTTCACATTTTTCAACATTTCTTTCTTATATATTTTCCCTTTCTAAAAAATATCAGAGTCTGGGATGAGTAGGTAGCTCAGTAGTACATACTTCATATGTATGAAGCCACAGCTTCAATACCCGTGCTATATATGCACACACAGAGAGAGAGGGAGAGAGAGAGAGAGAGAACCATCTTATGAAATTTGTTCCTCCACTGGAATTTTTTTGAGGGAGAATAACATTAAATTTATAGAACTGTCCCATCCATTTCTCTAAGTCTTTAAATTTTTTGACACATAGCTGTTATATTTTTCTTATTTTTGGTCAAGGTTTCATAATTTATATTGCTATTGTGAGAAATATCAGAATCCTTTTTCTGATCTTTCCTACTGGTTGTTGCAAAAAAAGAAATAAGAAATCAAGTTACAAGGAAAGTCACTCCCATGTCTTGATATTTTTTTTCATCCCACTCTTGGATTTTACAAACATTTCTCTTCTGTGTTGTATCTTCCTCAGTGTTCTCTCTCTTCTAACAAGCTAGTTCCATCTCTCTTAGCTTTCTCTTTCTCTTAGCTGGGAATGAAACCCAGTACCTCATATATATTAAGCATGTGCTCAACCACTGAGTTAGCTATACTCTTAGCCCCTTATTCATTTTGTTTTATAAATATAGTATTTAAAATAAACTTTATTTTTTAGAGCAATGTTTGGTTCACAGCAAAACTGAGCAGAAAGTACAGTTTCCACATACTCCTGTCTCCCCAACTGCCAATATGCCCCACCCGAGTGGCCCATTCCTTATACCTGATGACTGACTAGTCCTCATCCCACAGGGCTGCAGCTTGTACCTGGCCTCTCAGTCTGAGGTGGCTCCGCAAGGAAGGCTCCTCTCAGCCCCTACTGCTATCAGGGCAGTGTCCTGACCAGGGGCAGCAGCTCCCCTCCAAACTGACGAACTCACAGGGCTGTCAGGCTGGTGCGTGCTGTCACTGAGTGGGGCGATCAGCCACAGCTCAGCGCCTCCTGTCCGCACAGCAGAGAACTGGCCCCCAAGGTTCAGCGCCCTGGGAGAGCCAGGTGGGAGTTCTGTTGTCTTTCATGGCCTAGGTTTATAAGTCGCGTAGTGTCACTTTAGCTGTTGACTGAGGCGCTCACAAATGCCCAAGCAGGCTCAAGGAGGAGACATAGGCTGTACCTTTTTACAGGAAATTTAGTCTCTGAGGAACTTGTGAGGTAGAATATTTGTCACAGATCTCTTTGGAAAATGCAATCTGCATATTCATAAAGACAAATAAATTAATGGAAATATATCTTGAAAGACTTCAGAAGAAGGTCATACTCATACACTATATATATAGATGTATAGAAAGCATGTACACATTTATGTGTATAGGCATATTTATGTAAATGTATATAAATAAATCTAGGAAGACTAATGTAAATGTCAATTGATCATGCTAAAGGAATTCATGTGTTTGGATTGGTCCTTAATAACCTTGTTGTGGATTTAATTATGTTTCCCCAAAATCCATAAATTGAACCCCTAACCCCCAATGACTATATTTGGAGACAGGACCTTTCATGTGGCCCTAACCAAGGTTAAATGAGGTCTTAAAACCTTTAGAAAAGAGAGAGAGAAAGAGAGAACTATAAGTGTCTATAAGAAAAGAGAGAGATACCAGTCCTCTCCCTTATGCGTGAATGTACAATGAGAAAGCATCTGCATGCCAAGAATAAAAAGGACTTACCAGAAACCAGTTTTTCTAGCTCCTTGATCTTGGACTCCATTTTGTGATAAAAATCAGTTCTGTTCTTTAATCTACCCATCCTGTACTATTTTGTTATGATAGCCTAAGCAGATAAGACAAACTCCATTAGGCCTTGAATGTCTACATTAGACAAATACTGATGTATTAAGGCCAGGTGTCTTTGTTGTTGTTTGTTTTTTGTGGGTGATTTTAGAGCTTTTTACTGCCATGGTGATGAATGGGACACACTGGCTTTGCAAAGAATCCCATAGGGGAGAAAACTCTGCTGTTTTATTTTTCTTGTGATATTCTGACTATATGCAGGCGGAAACAGGAGACAGATTCTCCACTAATGATCAAGAACCAGAGTGTCCTGGGGAAGGCATGGAGGCAATGGAAGGCTTGAATTTCACACATCCTTATGTAGATGAATATAGTCCCAATAGTCAAGACCCCTACTTATGCGTGGGATCTGTGCACGAGAGATGCACATCACAGTCCTAGTCCACTCCTGGGGTATGAGCACCTGTGTGAACATGGGTACAGCCTTGGCAAGACCATCTTGTGACAGCCCAGAAAGTCTCCTGTTCCTGTGAGTGGCAGCTGGGACAGATGGAAACCATCTGTTAGTCAGAGTGTTTATTTACTAAGTACCCACTGGGTACAAAGCTAGTGATGAACAAAACCACATCTGAGAAGGAAGCATGAGGAATACCCTGGTGTTGGGAGACACTCACCTGGTGATTGACTCATCCTGCTATGAGCCAAAGCCTTTCCCCCAATGAAGAGCAAGACACATGTCCAGGGAAACTGTCTAGGACAGGACAAAAGTCCCTCTTTCAATATCACACATACTGTTAGAGGTAGCCAGGCTCAGTGCCAGAGGAAAAAGAATTTATCTCAAGATGACAAAAGGAGGTAGATGATGGTTGTAGGAGGACAGAGGTAGCAGAAGATGGAAAGGAAGATTCTCTCTTTCTCTCTCTCTCTCTCTCTCTCTCTCTCTCTCTCTCTCT
>NW_004955465.1:10968913-11026245 GCF_000276665.1 Chinchilla lanigera | reverse complement strand
CACACACACACACACACACACACACACACACACACACACACAC
The DNA here is from genome assembly GCF_000276665.1 of Chinchilla lanigera. Classification (NCBI taxonomy): domain Eukaryota; kingdom Metazoa; phylum Chordata; class Mammalia; order Rodentia; family Chinchillidae; genus Chinchilla; species Chinchilla lanigera. The sequence goes on along the minus strand of NW_004955465.1, from coordinate 11,026,202 downwards.
GTATAGCACTGAGCACTGAGCCACACTCCCAACCCATAACCTATTTTTAAGCAAGTCTCTTTATGTGACTTGACTGATTAAATCATTGGCCGCTGATAATTAACTCAATCTGCAGCCCCTCTTCTCTCCCTAACGATTGGTGGATAAGGCTGAAAATCCCAACCCTCTCCTCTTGCCTTGGTCTGAGAGTCCAAGGATTTGAGAAGTTCTTGTGTCAGGGACAGGGAACTAAGACTACATGTCATAACAGAAAGATATTCCAATCACCGTTATCACTCAGATGCAGGATTTTTAGTAGTGCCATGCCAGGGAATGGAGACAGAGACTCAGGGGCTATTTCTTGCCATGTCATCTAAAGGATGTAGAAAATCTGATGTGACCCTTGTTGGTTATAAAATCTCAGGAAACTTCCCTCTCCTCAATAGCCTCATAATTAAGCGGGAAAATAATGCTTCTCCTCTCCCTCTACTCCTAATTTCCTGACATATACTGGAAATAGTAGAGACTAAGACACAAATTTGACCCCCAGGAGCTGAGGTCTTAGGATATTGGGCAAAAGTATCATGTTTATACCCTTCTAGTACCAAAACCTATTGAAAGTATGGTATGACTCCTGATTAAACCAAGTTTCTATTTCAAGGTTATTTTTTCCCCTTTGTTTGAACCCAGGGCCTCATGCATGCAAGAGTAATGCTCAGCCACTGCACTACACCCTTAGCCCTGTGTTTTGGTTTCAATAAGCATGAATTTATAACAATCGTTGCAATAATTGGGCTAAACATCACTATTTTTCTTTGACATCCTAGACTGAGAATGTTACTAAAACTTTCTCTTAATGCTTATTAACCTTCCAAGTCAGTCCTGAGTCTTATGGATATAAAACTCACTTGCAGGCTAAAGATCATGCATTTATGAGACAGGACTTCAAATGAACAATATTGCTGAATTGAAAAAAACAAGTCACATCTAAAATATGAAAATGGATACTTTAGAATTTTTAAATTTTGTGTTTCTAACTAACTATGCAATCTAAAGATGGTGATTACAATTACAAGAGACAAAAACAATAAAAACTATGTAGAATTTCAAAACAAGATGGTAGGAAATTAACAATGGCTATTACAGTGCTGCTGTCTTTTCTGAACTCCTGAAAAAATTTTCACATAAAGAGAGAATTCATAGAGCACAAAGAGCAATGAGAAGAAGTGGAAAGAAAAATTTATGAGCATTTGCTCACAGTTGCATTCATTCCACCCATTATGCTGGGAATTCCATTTATAAGAGTACATTTATATGAACTTCTTTAGACTCCAGTATAAACTTTTGATAGCACTTAGAAAAAAGGGGGAAAGGGGGAGAAAACTATGAAATAGTGAAATGGAAAGAAAATTCAAAGGGAATGGAAACTCTTAGTCAGTTAAAAAATTTCACACCTCCCTAATTGCCTTTCCCTGCTTCTTGATTCAAAGCTTTAAGGCAAGTAAACACTAGAAAGTAGTACTTCCTGCAAAAGTCTTCCTGGGTTATGCTAAATCAAAACAGAAATCTTAATTCACACTCCTGAGAAAGCAGAGAATCTCCGGTTTCCAGCGCCTCGGAAGAACTGTGCTTCTTTGAACACACCCAGAACACATTGCAAAGATATCCAGTAAACGCTTGCTGAATCGAATCTTGATGAGAAACAGAATGCTGTGCTTCTATTAGTTCTATTTTATGAGGGTGGCTTAAAAATCAGTCCATTCAGATGATGACATTCAAGGTCAGGAATGTCCTTTCCTCCTCACTCTATATTCTTGGAAGCCTTTTTCAGCTTATGGCATTCAGTATTCCTCCCGGGATAAAATTTAAGAGACCAGCCACCAGAATTACTAAGAAAAAAAAAAAAAAATCAAGATCTACTACGGAAAGTTTTAAATAGTTGTCTTAAGAGGTGACTTCTTTAATGTTCTCTTCAAGTCTAATCAAGGGCTTGGTAAAAATGGATGGGCAGTTTCACTTCTGCTGAAGTTCAAGAAAGACAAGAGACTGAAATTTAAATTTTTAATTTGCGTTTTATTTACTCAGTCTTCTTCACTTGGTAAACTTTTGTGAGTACTTATTGCATACTGGGTACTGTAATGTTCAGCTCTTATGCTGGTTTGGGGCCCAGGACACACGCATCACCCTAAAACATGACTGCAGGAGGCGAGAATATGACAGCTCAGAAACTGGGCACATTAATGATCTCAAGGTAGTAAGTTTGAGAAATTTGGACATAGAAGTAACTCTGAAAAGCTTCCCTTTTTGTAAAAAGAAATTTCGATCTATTGAGGAAGCTTTTATTAGTAAAGATATCTATCAGGAAGACAGCTGTTCCAAGTTAATTTTAGCATCTAAGGGACTTTTTGCCCCTGAGCCGCAGTGGAAGTAGTGGCCTCAGGTCAGATTTGAGTTCCTGAAAGACCAGGCCAGTTTGGGGAACGCTGGGAGAAGGTACAGGAGATGGGGGAGTTGACCGCAGACCGAGTGCATCTTCCAGATGAGAGTTTCTCAGGCTTTCATGTGTGGCCACATCACACGGGTCTTGCTAAAACGCAGATTCTGGTTCACAAGGTGTTGGGTGGAGTCTGGGATTCTGTACCTCTAACAAGGTCCCAGGTAAGGAAGGCTGCCACTGCTGTGCTGGGGACCACATTTAAGCACTAAAGTCCCACGTGGTGGCTGTGGAGTGCTTGCTTGTATTGAGATGCACCACAAGTGTATAATACACACTGGATTTTAAGGACTGATAATTTCTGTATTAATTATGCTATAGCCTGAATGCTTGTATCCTCCTTAAAACTCATACGTTGAACTCTTTTTAAAAAAATTAGTACACATCTGTAGTGCATGATGATTTCATTCCTTGTGTGGAGTGGTACATGCATGTAACTCCTCTTAATTCCTTTTTCTTCCCCTTCCCTTCCTCTCCTTCCTCCCTGTCTCCATCTCTTGACCCCCCCCCCACTTTACATGCAAAGGTTTATTTACTTGACAAAAAGAAGTGATATCACGAATGGAAAGAGAACTCTGGTTTGTCAAGCTTATACAGTGCACTTTTAAAAAACTGTTGACTACTACAAACACCACAGAATACAGAAATAAAAATCACAGTATTTTGATTAATAAACCAAAAACAGAGTTCTCTAGGAAACTTTCTTTTTTTGTTCCTCCTATTATCTTCTATTTAGGTCTTTATTTATAATTTGGGTTTCTCATGTTAGAGAAACCATGTGTTATTTAAGCTTGTGTGTCTGATTTATTTCAGTTAACATTATGGTCTCCAACTGCATCTGTTTTCTTATAGATGACTCAAGTTTATCTTTCTTGATGACAGAGTAATGTTCCATTGTGTATAAATATGACATTTTATCCCTTCATCTGTTTGGTATGTTGAACTCTTAACCCCGAAGGATAAGGCAGAAAAGCAGTATTCCTGAATGTATTTGAACTCACTATGGCTTTACTGAGATGTCATAGGTGGAGCTCTTTGGAGCTGGCTGGATCTAGGGTGTATGATACTGATACTAAAGGTGAGTGGTACTACATTAGTCCACTGACTGGATTTAGCGCAGTGCTGGGTGTGAATATGGAAGCCCCATCCTGGGTATGGGTGGCAACAATCAGCAGGCTTAGAGCCTGGATGGAATGTAAAGGGAGGGAGGAAAGGCAGGCTTGCTGCTGCTGCTTCTCCTGCCTGCTTCGCCATGCTACCCTGCCTTGGAGCCAGCCAACTAGGGACTGCAAACTGTGAGCTAGATAAACTTTTCCTCCTTTAACTTTGGGTGTCTGGTATTTTGTCTCAGCAATGAAAAAGTAACTAGATAGAGCTGAAAATGGATATATTTCAATGAAAAGATAATTAGAATTGAAAATACTCGCCATTTTCAAAATTTGATCAGAGCTTACCAAATACCTCAGGTCCAGTGAACAGAGCACTTTCTCAGTTTGAAATAAAACTCAATTAAAAGTCAAAAAACTCTCAGAAGTATTGGTCACAAAATGTCACTTTGGAGAAAACTGCAGGTAATTTTGTAAAAGAAAATTAATGATAATGATACCAAACGAGGACAAATTCTTTACAGAAATATCATTGACCAGTTCTTGAGATGTATGCAGCTAAGAAATGGATCAAAATATATGAAAATGCACCAAGATAACTTGCTAATACTACTTTTAATATCCAGATAATAACATACAAATAAAAACTTTTTAAAAAGTTGCCATAAAGTATACAAACAACTGCTACTTTTATTTTTCAAATTTTTATTTTTCAAATCCTTGGTTATAAAGTCTTTGTTCAGCTTTCTATGGTGAATTCAGAGCCTGCTCTGCTTTGATAATACAGATGCACCCTCTTGGCTATTTACCTATTTGCTTTGTGCATACTGGACCAGCACTCCACCCCTGAGCTACATGCCTAGACTTTAATTAATTAATTAATTACTTTGTTATTGAAATGTATCCATTTTTCAGCTCTTTCTAGCTACTTTTTCATTGCCAAGACAAAATACCAGACAACCAAAGTTAAAGAAGGAAAGGTTTATTTCATTTCAGAGTTTGCAGTCCCTAGTTGTTTGCAGGCTCCAAGGCAGGGTAGCATGGCGGAACAGCACTCTATCCCTGAGCTACATGTCTAGCCTTTATTTTATTTATTCATTTACTTATTTATTCATTTACTGCAGCAATAGAGATTGAACCTAGAGCCTCATGCATTCTAGGAAAGCACTCTACCCTGACCTGCTCCCCTAGGTCCCCTCATGACATTCTGGATGTCAGAATCCCTGCTCGAATCTTACCTTTGTTCAACTATAGTGTTTCCTGTGTGTCAGTGGCCTTGCCTTTGTTGCCCCTAGCTCTGGAGAACCCTAGCCTGGTGCTCCATGGATACTCCCCCACCACTGGCCTTTCCTTCCTTCCTGAAAACTGGCAAAAAAATAGAGTTGGCCTCAAAAAGGATGAGTTTAGAACTAAAAGAGCTAAACGTGGCTGCTACGAGAAGCTGGGATTTCCCTAGTTGTGAATGTTGGGGTTAAAAGGAATGGGTATAGTATAGAGGCAGTTCTTAACAGGGGACCACACCAGCAGCAGAATCGTAGAGGAGTTTGCATGGTATACATATTCTTGTTTTCCTATTGCTTGCTTTCCATTATTTCTCTCAAAAGTCATCATCGGGCCAGGGATATAGCTCAGTGGCATAAGCGCCTGCCTGGCAAGTGCAGACTCCTGAGTTCAATTCCTGGTACAAAAAAATAATAATAATAAACAAAAGTCATCGTCATCCTTCTGCAGCTGGGGCTGCTGCCATATGGGCAATAGAAAGTACGCAGAGAACTTCCTGCTCGGCTCTGAGACATGGGGGACACTGTGAAGTGTGAGGCAGATGACTGTTGGAGGCCAGAAAGCTCACTCCGTGATGTCCCAACCCTCCACCTATGGCAAAGGCATACAGGGACCTACAGTGGGGGCTGCAGATTTTGAGGAGGGGTTTTGGAGAGAAAAGACTGAACTGGCCAGCTGCTGCTCCCTTGGGCGTGGGAGTCAAGGAGAGATCTGCACAGCTTTGAAGGGGTCTGCATCCCCAGATTTTGTCCAGCTGGAGCTTGCATGGGTGGATCCACGGAAAGGGAACGGGGCTGTGCAAAGATGAACCACAGAGCCTGACTCAGGGGTACCTGAAGGCTGCACAGAAGGACAAAAGTCACTCTGTGAAAAGAACCTGGAAGTGAACTTCCAGATGCTCAGGGAAGCAAGATCTGAGTTTGGAGCTAGGGTAATGTCTTGGTTATTTTTATTGTTGTGGGGACAAAATACCCAGCACCCAAAGTTAAAAGGGGAAAGGTTTATTTAGCTCACAGTTTGTAGCAGTTTCAGTCCATAACCAGCTGGCACCAAGGCAGGGCGGCATGGCACAGGGAGACAGTTCATGGTGGCAGAAGGCAGCAACAGCAACAAGAGCAAAACAGGAAGATGCCTTTCTGTTCCTTATATTGTATCCAGAGTACTGGAATTAGGGCGGTGCCAATCAGTGGAATGATCCAGTAATCACCCATCCTTAGTCCCAACACCCTCAATCCCAGCATTGCACACTGTAGATTCAGCCACCTCCAAAAAAGCCTTATGACCACATGAGGTTTTGGGGGACATCTAGACATAAGCCATACCAGGGAGAGTTCATCATCCACAACAAGATAACTGCAGGTGAGAAAAGTCCAGCTTTAAATATTTGCCAGATTGAAAGACAGCAAGACAACTCTTTTTTTTAAAGACTAAGAAAAGCTCCCTGCCCCTTCTCTCCTTTCTTCTCTCCTCATTTCCCAGTGCAGAAGAATCAGAAACCATAATCCACAAGAAAGAAGGGAGGGCAGAAGCCACGGTGCAAAGGTGGAGAAAAAAACACCAACCCTTTCGCTTTTATCAATGGCTGCCTTCCTCCCTGCAAGGCTCCTCCTGGTGAGGAAGGAGAGGGGAGCATCAGCACCAACTGCAGGAGAAGTTCCAAATGCCGACTTTATCTTGAAAAGAAATAGAATTTCATTTGGTCGAAAAATTTTAAGGATATGTAAAAGTACATAGTATTGTGCATTAACATTTCAGGAATCACAGCAAAACTTCAGCCTTGGGAAAATAACTTACAATGTCACTCACCAAAGAAGCTTAGTGAGATTATGATATGAATCCTTGAATGGAAATGTGTAAAACAATACAGTGACCAGTAGGATAGAGAAACACATTTGAGGAAAGGATTCTTTGTTATTTTGGAATGCTTGACATAAAAAAAGTTGAACTGCACTGGAAATCCACTGTGATTTAACATTTGTTTTAAAAACAGGTCTAGCAGTGAACTTAAAGAAAGAGCTGCTGGATTTATTTATTTATTTATATTTTTTGGGTTTTTTGAGACAGGGTCCCTCTAGGTATCCCAGATTGGCCTCAGACTTGCAGAGATCCTCCTGCTCCCGCTTCTCAAGTGCTGGGATTACAGGTGTGCACCAACGTGCCTGGTTGAAACCACTAGGTTTAAATAAGTATGATTTAAACGGAGTGAATGAGCTGAATTCCAGATGAGAAAGAAGTTTTCAGTCGAAGAAAGAATAGTGTTCAGCAGTGGGATATGGTAAAGTATGTACTTGGTCCTCATCCCTGTTCTTGGAGTATAACTTCTAAAATTCCTAGAAGCTTCATATTACTAAGTGCCATTCATATGCTAATGTAGTTGGTGCTGCCTGGCAGCCTCTGGTAGCTTCAGGATAGGGCTGGTCCTGGGAGGAAAAGCCAGGTGTTCAAAATCTGAATTTCCTAACTGGCATGTTGGCAGCCCTGAAACTTTGGGAGCATTTCAGATTTTGGATATTCAGATCAGGAATGCTCAACCTCTATAATAAACTGGTAGGTATAGTACGTGTTTCCCTGAGTTCCGTAAGCCATGCTACTGAGTTAATCAAACCTGAAGAGAGCCATGGGACCCCAGTTTGTAGTCCGGGAGTCAAAAATTCAAGGTTTGGACTTGCGGTTTGTGTCAGAAGTGGGTGGCAGTCCTGTGGCTCTGACAGATGCTGTCTCAGGTGGAAGGTGTCCGAATTTGGCTGAATTAGAGGATCTCCACTGTCTGCTGCCGACAGACTACTTGTTTGGTGTGTAGGGGGAAACCCTACATTTTGGTCACAAAAGCCTTCTGTGTTGATTGCTCATGAGAGCATATGAGAAGCCCAGTTTGTTGCTCCCTTGTGTTCTCAGATGTGGTGATAAAGGAGTGAAAGAAACCCAAGCATCCTTCAGCACAACAGAGGGTGAGGAAACGGGCTTCGCGCTCCCTGGAGCACTGCACAGCAGGGAGGAGCAACCCTGCACAAACAGGGTGGGCGGCACTTGAAACACAGTGTTTACGGAAAGCATAGGAACGGGCTGAAGTATACAACACAGGCCACTTACACCAGTTAAATATGCATCCCACAAAGCAACGCTGCACATTTTGTAAGAGCTCATGCAATCAAAAATCACACATTCCGCAGAATGGAGTGACCAGCATGGGAGGAGCTGGGCAGAAGCAATGGGAGCGGGTGAGGGAACATCAACCTTCAGGGACCAAGGATGTAACCAAAGGAACACAAGCCTCTTTCTTCCTTCCTTCCTTCCTTTCTTTCTTTCTTTCTTTCTTTCTTTCTTTCTTTCTTTCTTTCTTTCTTTCTTTCTTTCTTTCTTTTTTAAGGAAGGAAAGGTTTATTTAGCTCACAGTTTGTGGGAGTTTCAGTCTATACTCAGCTGGCTCCAAGGCAGGGTGGCATGGTGCAGGGCAACACTTTAAGGTGGCACAAGACAGCAAAAGCAGCAAGAGCAAAAAGCAGGAGAAGCAAGCCTCTTTCCCTCCCTTATATGGTACGCTGGCTATCCACCCACACGCACACCCACACCCACACCATCTCCTGGCACTCCTCTTACACAGGCTCAGGATGAATATAAAGTGTGGACACTGGCTCCCTGCTAAGTCACATAGTTAACCTTCTCCACTTTTCAAATTGACACAATGAACAACATCCTGGAGCAGAAAGGGCATGTCCTCTCACCCCAGGATGTAGAACTGCCCAGTTATTTAGTTAGGCTTTTGGACTCCTTAAGTTGACACAATGTATCAACCATAACACTCCACCCCTTGTCAATGTGGCAACCAGATACATTTCTTTAAACCAGTTTCCGGATACAAAGACATTATTTCTATCATTTTACTTTTGAACATTATAGCACAGGTTTAACAATCCTGAAGAACTAGTATTAAGTCTGTCAACATTATATTACATTAGAACCATAAAATTTCACCCCCCAAAGACTCATGCACATCGCTTTATGCAAAAGGTATTTAGTCCATCTCTAAGAGCTGCTGAAAAGTTTCAGCATTGCTGAGAAGTCCAAGTACCAAGTCTCCTCCAAGATGTAAGGCAAACTCTGAGTTGCAAACCCCTGTACAAATGAAATGTTAAACACTTTCAACATTCAATGGCACAAAATAAGCATTTTCATTCCAAAAGTTACAAATGGGGGAATGCAAAGGAATGGGACCAAAGGAAGTCTAAAATCTAGCAGAGCACACATTAAGTCCTATAGTTCCATGTCCAGTGGCACAGTATGAGCTCCAAAGGGCTTGCATGACTCCACCCCTATGGCACTTTTGGTGGCTGTAGCTCCCATGGCTTTTTTCTTGGGCCTGCTTTGTGCTTACCTTGCAGATTTTTTTAGACAGTCCACATTTCTGTCTTTTTACAACTTTTAGGGTCTCCTCTGCAACTTTTGCTTCACGCTCACAGCTTCACACACTGCCCTCTCAGGGGCACACTGACTGGCCTCCCAGGCCTTCTGAAATCTAGATGGAAACATTCTTAACCTCAGAACTCTTGCATTCTGCATGCCCCTAAAGTCAGTGCCATGTCGCCTCCCTGACCACCATGCAAGGCAGGCAAAACCTCAGGCACCCTCTGGGGCCTCAGTGGCTACCCACCACACCCATAGTGTGTCTGCCAGGGCTGGGCTGAATCCCGGACATCTTCAGGAAGCCCGGTGAGTCTCAGCTGTGCCTCCCTGACCAGCGTGCAAGGCAGGCCAGGAACACAAGCCTTCACAAGGAAAATGAACTGTGCTAATTCAATATTCTCATTATAGTTTTGATGAGATTCTACTTGTCAATTAAAAACAAAGTCAATATTTAATATTTTCCTGAATGCTCAGGATTTTATTTTAATCATATACAAAATTATTATTATGGTTGTTATTATTATTATTTTAACTAAGTACAATATAGATGCTTCTCACTATCCTCTCCAGTTTTCCCAGTATCTGACACACTCTAGTGTACTCAGCCAGAATGGGTTCCATGTCTGAGAGTTCCACCTGGACAGACTCAACCAACCAAAGACCACACAATATTTGGGGCAAATGACATCTTTACTGAACAGAGCAAAGACCTGGGCTACCTGGGGAAACCCTGTCTAAAAAAAACCACCACCACCAACAACAAAAACCTAACAGCTCTTTCTTTAAATTCACTGCTAGACCTGTTTTTAAAACAAATGTTAAATCACAACGGATTTCCAATGCAGTTCAGCTTTTTTTATGTCAAGCATTCCAAAATAACAAAGAATCCTTTCCTCAAATGTGTTTCTCTATCCTACTGGTCACTGTATTGTTTTACACATTTCCATTCAAGGATTCATATCATAATCTCACTAAGCTTCTTTGGTGAGTGACATTGTAAGCCATTTTCCCAAGGCTGAAGTGTTGCCTGAGACTCTCTTACTGTTGCCTTCTGGGTCACTTCCCATGTACTAAGCTTCCCAGGTGGATGACCTCTCCTTGGGATGGTCTGAAGCAATATGATTTGTCAGAACCTTTTGTTGCTGTTTGTCCTGCCAGCAGTTGCTCTTCTACCCTTCCTGCAGCTCTAAGATCAAAGCCTTGCTTTTTGCAACCCATAGCTGGTGGAAAAACCCACCCCTTTTCTCTGATGCACACATGCCATACTCTGCCAGGAGTGGTGAAAAACTACTCTTTGGCTGGGAATCCTCTCTTTCCTTTCCCACTGGGTCTCTGGAGGGAGGGAAAGGGCAGTAAATTTGCTTGTGTGTCTATCACAGGCTGCGAGGTTGGGTCTGTGTAAAGCATCATTCATCTCACAGTGATGACAACACATTAGAGTTACCTGGGGAGCTTTAAAAACACACCAGTGCCTGTGCTGAGCCTCAGACAGAGGGAACCAGAGCCGCTGCAGCCAGGGTCTGGGCACCAGTAGGCTGTTAAAGCTCCCCAGATACTTTCAATAAGCAGCCAAGTCGGGATCGACCGCTTCACACTGCACATTTGCAACTAGAAAATTAGTCTTTCATTCAACAGTGTGAGAACTAACTCAGAATAATCAAAATATCTGTCTCCTCATTAGCTGGCATAAAACTACACATTAGAAGCCTGAACAACAGTTTCCAAAAGATTCCTCTCCTTGCGCCTCGGGCCTCTTTTCCCGCTGATCGCTCTATCTTGTAGATCTTATATAGGGTCCCTGAGGAGCCATCACGCAGCTACCTCACCACATTCTTATGAGACAGACATGGTGACTATGACTAATCCAGGTTCATGCCAGGGCAGTGCCAGAGAGTTAAAGACTCATTCATTCCCTTTTTAACAGGCAGTGGGGAGTTGAAATGGGGTGGAGAGGTTGGCAGCATGACAAGGTGGTGCTTTCGGGGATTACTTTAGCATCTGGATGAAAGGTGAGTTATGATAGGTAAGGCAGAGTTCTAGTGGAGACAGGGAGCTGTTACGGTTTGGATCTGAATGTCCCCAAACAGCTCATGTGTAGAAAAGGTGCGGCCCCCGGCATAGCAGCGTTCCGAGGCGGGGCTTTCAGGAAAGCGATTGGGTCCCTGGAGCTCTAACTGCTTCAGAGAACTTACCTATTAGAGAGTCATAATTTCGTGGCAGTACCAGAAGGTGCTGGAAACCCTTTGTAGGTGAGGTCGATCTGAGGGAGGGCATCAGGGTGAGCTCTGGAAGTGTTGACCTCCGTTATCTTCGGAATTCTGTGGTTCCAGGCTGAAGGAGGAGAGCAGCTTTAGCTTCTGCCATGTTGTTTCTGCCTCACCACAGGCCTAAGGCAATGGAGTCAGCCAACTATGTGCTGAAACTGTGAGCCAAAATAAGCCTTTCCTCCTTGAAGTTGCTTCTGGAGGGTCTTCCGTCACAGTAACGAAAAGCTGACAAAAACAGGAAACAGCGAGAGACTATTTAGTAGCTGGAGAAACTTCATCTATGGTAGGAAAAATCTAGAACAATGAGCAATGACTGCTATGGGGAGGAAGAGTGGAGAGGAAACTAGGGGTTGAAGCCATGCCCTTGGCTATGCTAGGCATGCTCCACCATAGAGCCACACCTCAGGCCCCTTGTAGGTTGGTAGAAATTTGAGTTCAAATTGAGGAGCTATACAAAATTTACATGTACATACAAGGATAGCTGGGATGGTGTATTGCTGATGTCTGTGATTTATTGAAAGAAACAGTTAATGCTTAAAATTTTCTTTTTTCTTGACCAATTTTGCAAGCCTGTATCTGGTAATTGGAACGACTGATTCAAAGACAACAATATGCTGAATTCCTACCATCTTGTATGGTGAAGCTCTGTGTCATTTCCAATGCTTTTTTTATTACTTGTTATTGTCTTTGATTGTTTGATCAGTGTTACATTCTTACATCTGGTGGCCTGAGCAACTTCCTTGAAGATAACAGTATGTAGTGCAGCAACCATTGTTAATTCCTATCTTTTGTTTTGAGGCCATGTATCATTTTTGTTACTTCTGCATTATTTTTGTTTTTGTCTTCATTGTTGTTGTTTTGTTAGTTTTTTTCTCTTGAAAATAAAAAAAAACAAATTGAGTTATTCATTGTAAAACTTATGAGTTGTATACATAAGATTTGTACATTCTATGAATTTATCACAAAAGAAAAACTAAACAAATATGGAATTGTAGTTAAAAATATGAATCATGAAGTATTTAGAAAGTGGTGGGTTGATGCCTGTAATCTACTTTGAAATGTATCAAAAGCTACACAAAGGCTGATGGCGCATTTATAGAGTAACAGACTTGTAGGCATATTATAGCAAAGGTTAGAAATCAGTTAGAGGCCTGTGACCACAGGCTCCTGCTGCTTGTCACATAACTAGCTGACTGCATTCATTTAGTCTTGACTGTCTAGGCCCAGATGTTTCCCCTTAACAATGTGTGGGATCAAACTGACTGTGTCCGGCTTGTGTTTTAAAAGTATGCAGTAATTCCACAGTGCTTCAAGGACTTCAAGGACGTCATGTTTGGGGAAGACTGGCCTAGTCAAGGATACTTTCAATACCATCTACTCTTATCAGACCCCCTCCCTCCCAGAATGTTCCTGTACAAATCTACCTGATAACATATGCCACAATTCTTGTATTCCATGTCACCAATCAGGTAATAACCCGCTACCAGTTTTGTACTTCCCACTCACAAACCATAGCTAAACTGAACTCAAACCAGACTCTGGGCTGGTGATTTGAGCCTCTGGGTTCCGCAGCCTGCTAGCATAATAGAAGTTGCCTTCTAACTCCTCGGTGCGAAGAGTCTTTCATTTGGTTTGATATTGGTTTTCTGCAACAGTAGGAAGATCAGAAGTTTGAAGCCAGCCTGGACAATTTAGCAAGACTCTGTCTCAAAATGACAAATACAGGGGGCTGGGGATTTAGCTCAGCGGCACAGCACCTGCCTGGCAAGGGCACAGTGCCTGCCTGGCAAGTGCAAGGTCGTGAGTTCAATTTCTGGTACCAGAAACAAAACAAAACAAAACAAAACAAAACAAAAATGACAAATACAAAGGACTGGGGATGTAACTCCATGCAAGGTCTTACAGTCAATCTCCAGTACTGAAGAGAGAGAGAAAGAGAGAGAGAGAGAGAGAGGGAAGGGGAGGAAGGAAGAAGGGGCAGAGGGAGGGAGGAAGGGAGAGAAACAAGAAAAAAAAGGCAAATGGACTGATGGATGAAAAGGCGGATGACGAGGTGTAATTGGCATGCTTACTGTAGAACCTGGGCAGTGAATATAAGAATGTTTGCTATAGAATCCTCGCAACTTTGCTATTTGCTTAAAAGTTTTCATAATAAGATGTGGAGGACAAAAGGGTCGGACACAGAGAAAGAGGCTGGTTTCCTTTGGAGCTGACCATAAGGAGCATCACAAATGCTGGCCTAACTATGAGGGGGACTAGGAGCTTCAGGACCAGAATGCCAGGGGAGCACAGATCACTCTCACCAAGGGGGACATTCGTCAACTGCAACAGCTGTTTTGCATAGTTTGTTTATGATCTTCACAATAATTTTTATGGAAAATAGTACCGTGTGCATTCTATAAACAAGAAAAGCCCAGCCTGTTCAAGTAGCACAAGCAATAAAGGAGTCAGAAGAGGTCTGAATCTGATTTTGAGATGAAAGAAGGCCATTAAGATGCTGCTGTTTAAGTTTTATATATTTAAACTGTATAGAATGATTTTTTTCAGTACTGGAGATTGAGCCCAGGGCCTTCACACAGAGCTACATCCTTAGTCTTTTGCTTATTTTGTAATTTGAGGCAGAATCTCACTATGTTGCCCATGCTGGGTTTGATCTTGCAGTCCTCCTGCTTCAGCCTCCCAGAGTGTTGTGATTACACAAATGCACCACCCCACCAGTTTAGCATGATGTTTTAATGTACACATACACGGTGAAATGATTACTACAATCCAGCAAATCAACATATCCTTCTGCTCTCATTGCTGTCCCCTACCACTCTTTTTTGTTTCAGAGAGAGCACAGCTGAGATTGCTCTCTTAGCTCATTTCCTGTATGTAGTCTGTTAACTAAAGCCACGATGCTGTACATTATTTCAAACACTAGACTATTCATCTAATGTACTGCAGCTTCGTACACTCTGACTACCATCTTCCCACTTACCCCAGCACCCTGCCCCTCTAGGTACCACATAACCCTCTGTCATTATGAACTCAACTTTCTTACTGACTTTCGTAGTGCTAGGGGTCAAACCCAGGACCTCAAGTGTGCAAAGCAATGATCTAGCACAGAGCAGCACCCAAGCCCTGAGCCAGTGTTTGCAGACTCTATATGAACATGAGATCAGGCACTCATTTTCTTTATGTGCTCAGCTTGTCTCCCTTAACAAAATCTTCCGTAGGCGCACCATTTGTCATGGAGGACAGGATTTGCTTTTCTAAAAGCTCCACAATGTTCTCTGTTGTACTTCCAGCGCATTTTCCTTGTTCACTCATCCACTGAAAGACCAAGATTTTTTCCATATCTTGGTAATCGAGACTAATGTTCGGTGAACATGGGAGTGCAGGTAACTCTTTAAGCTACTGGTTTTGTTATTTTGGATGTGCATTCAGATGTGGAAGTAATGGATGACGCTGTAGTTCTACTCTTAATACTTTGAGTAACATCCATACCATTTTCTGCCATGGAGAAAACACACCCTCACCAAAAGCATACAAGGTTTCTGTGTTTTTCTCTCCCTCTCTTCATTCTTCTCCTCCCCTCTTCCTCCCTTGCTCTGATTACTTTTGAGATGAAGATCTCTCGATGTTACATAGACTGGCCTCGAAAGCCTGAGCTAAGCAATTCTCCTGCCTCAGCCTCTCCAGTAGCTGACGTGCCAGGTACCTGCCACTGTGCCCAGCTTGTTATCACGTGCCTTTCTGACAGCAGCTATCCCAGCAGGCATGAGCTGGCTTATCATGGCTGTGGGTTTCAGCCAAACATGAACGTCTGAGTTTTAGCCAGTCCCACAGTGCACCAGGCCACGTCCAACCAAGGCAAAACCCTCACTTACGCATTCAACTTGTTTCTGTACTTTATTTCTGTGTCCAGCTACATAAGCATGCTGCCCTTTCTACACAGAGGAGCTCTCTGAATCCCTGTCCCTTTTGAGGGCTGCCTGATTCATGAATTGTGCTTTGATCAAGCTATTAGATTTGTCTAAAGTTTTTCTTTTAACACATAAGAGCATTATAGGCATCACAAATGCAAAACATCTGCAATAGCATTATTTTCCGCAGAATTAGGGGGTGTGTATCACCTGTTTCTTTTTAGGTCATGTATTGCATTGTTCCTGGCTTTTAGTTGCTGGACTGTCCAAAGCTTTCATCTGTGCTTTTCTACCTTCTGATTTAGGAAGCTTAACGTTATCCATGGTGATGTTATCCATTATTCATGGGCAATGATGTCATCCTCGCCCTCAGACCCTGAACTGTCCTCTGAAACTGTCTTGGGAACTCTCTTCTGAACTATCTTCTTCATTTGCATCTTTCCAGTTCATCTCAAATAAGGCCACACCCATTTGTATAGCTTTGCTTGTGGTCCTAGGTGGGTGGTGAAGAACTCAGACTAGCACAAAACCTCTCATGGACTTCTGTGCCTCCACAGTCAGGGTGTAGGCAAATGCTCCAATTGTATTCTTTTGCATGTGGATCCCCAGTTTTTCCAGCACCAGTTATTGAGAGACTCTAGTTGCCCTACTGTCTCCTCCTGGTGCTCTTGTGGAAGATCAGTTTAGTACAAATGTATGGGCATATTTCTGGGTTGTTTGTGCCATTTTATTTGTTAATGTATCTATTTTTTATGGCTGTGCCATACTGTTTTGATTACTATAGCTCTATTATGTATTTTGAAATTAGTTCACAATAGGGAAGAGTGAAACCTCTACTTTTCTTCTTGCTGGAGATTGCTTTCACTATTGTGGGTCTTTTGTGGTCCCAGAATTTTTTAAAATTGTTTTTCCTATTTCTGGGTAAAATACCACCAAAATGTATAGGGTGGTTCTGTAACTTGTTTTGGGGTAATGTGGACTTTTTTTTTTGAGGGCTAGAGATTGAACCCAGGGACTCATTCCAGCCAGAAAATTGTTCTATCACTGACCTATACTCCCAGGTGCAGTGAAATGTCTTTTTTCCCCATATGGTGCTGGAAATCAAATCAGGGGCGTTGCACATGCTAAGCAAGTGCTTTGTCACTAGGTTACTTAGCCCCAGACATTTGAACAATATCAATTCGTCCAATGAATGAACATAGAATATCTTTCCATTTATTTCTGTCTCCTTCAATTTCTTTTTATTGGATTTATTGGTTTATCATTCTATTTACTTCCTGGCTAATTTTATTCTTCAGTAAGTATTATTATTATTAGTAGTAGTAGTATTATAGTACTAGGGATTTATAGTACAAGGGTGCACTGACATTGAGCTGCATCACCAACTCTTTGTATTTTTAAGAAAGAGTTTTACTAAATTTCCAGGCTTGCCATGAACTTGTGATTCTGCCAACTCAGCCTCCCCAGTAGCTGGGATTATAGGCATGTGCCACCATATCTGGCTGTGTTTCATGATTTTGATGTTATTGAAAATGAGCATGTTTATTTCCTTCTAAAAAGTACAACCTGAGAACAATATAGTCAAACTACTAAAACCAAAGACAAGTGAAAATCTTGCAAGCAGCTTGCCTATCTAGCCTTACGCAGCTTTTTCTTTTTTTCTTTTTTTTTTTTTTTTTTGTACTGGGAATTGAACTCAGGACCTTGCACTTGCCAGGCAAGCACTGTGCCACTGAGCTATATCCCCAGCCAAGTCAATCTGAGACTTCTTATTAAAAATCCCGGCAAATCAGACTTAGCCTCTCTGTTCAAATTAGTGTTCTTTCTGTGATTATGTAAGGAGGCTAGATCTATTTGCAAATAAACTGATCTATTGTGATTGTCCTTGGTAGAAGTGGGTATGACTTTAGAGAGTAAACTTGTGTTTATTTGCACAGAAAACTATAGCACACTCATTTTTAGATTCTAGGCCTTCGTCATCTTGAGGCTTCCTATCTACCTGTACATCAGATTCAATCTTGAATTCTAGTTTCCTTCATATCTGGCCACTATGTTCCATGCTAACACTTCTCACTTTTCTCTTACTTTCTTGACTTGACATCACTAACAACACTAACCACCCATTTCCTGAAGCTTTGCAAGCTGACGATGGAAAATGCAACGCAAATTTCAAAGAAATCACCTGGACAGGTCATGCATGAGCAACCTGTGTGAGCCTCTGAGAAAGTTCACCAGGATGTCCAGGACCAGCACCAGAAAAGTCATAGCTCCAAGCTCTGCATGTCCATTGCAAGCGCTATCCTGATTCTGCCGTCAAAAGACTTGAGCCCAAAATCGACAAATTTTCTTGACTGGTTGCCCTCTGGACTCAAAGGTAGGTTCCAACTATTAATTTTGATTTTTTTCTTTTCATATAACTTGCTCTCTTTAAATACTTGTCTATTTCTACCATCCAGCAAGTATACGACTGCCTTCGTCTCTTTGTACTGCTATAAAAGAAGATGATAGCCTGGGGAATCTAGAACCAACAGAGGTTGATTTTCCATAGTTTTAGAAGCGGCGGAGTTCAAGATTAAGGTACCAGGGGGTGCAGTCATCTGGTGAGGGCCACTGTTTTTTTCCAAGTTGATGCCTTGTTGTGTATCCTCCAGAGAGGAGGGAAGCTGCGTCCCGAGGGGTATGCACTGCATCAAGCCTCTGTCATGAGAGCCTTAATCCTGTCTATAAGGAAGGAGCCCCCATGCCCTCATCACCTCTGACTACTGTCACGTTGGTAACACCTGAAGTTTGGAGGAGACACATTCAAACCAGAGCATGTGCCTTCATAAACCAAAGGTAACCAAATAAGACCTAGACTTCCATGTACTCAGGGAAAAAAAAAAGTCTCTTCTTGTACAAGAAGGGAAACTGACAAAGATTTCTTTGACCGGATCATGAGTCAACCTCCTTTGAGTTCCATGCTTGACAAGATTCAACCTTGAGCTTGTCTTTTTTGTCTTTGTAGATTGGAGTTAGGCAAGAATCCTACTAAGTCAGTTTAGCAAAATGCCCTTCCCTTAGTATTTCATTATAACCATACAAAATAGGTTTGCCCCTTGGTGAGTGTGGAGCCAATAAGCACAACCAGGAGATAAAAGGGAGAGGAGAGGTTTATTACCTGTTCAACGAAGCAAAACACTGGGGAAGCTCCCACAGTGAAACGTGAGCATAGGCATCCTGGAGAAACTTGCCCCTACAGGTAGGGCATTCCTATTCCTGAGCATGCTCAGTTGGAGATTGTGCTTTTCATGCTCAAAAATGCCAGAGAGCCTCTTTTCCCACAAGCACAGGCAATTCACTGTGAAGCTTCCTGCTCAGCAACTAATAAGATCACCTCGCTATCTTACCCATTGTCCTACCCAGTCAGTTCAGCCAGCAACCTCTGGTGCTTAATGCGTCCTCCTGGGGGTTTTCCACACTCTGACTCTCACCTTGCTCTTTGTTTATAAATCCTCACTTATTCTTGTTGGAGTCGCAGTTGAGTCCAAACTCTTTCCCCTGCTGCAAGACCTAGTGGCAGTGGCTGCTGCACCCGTTACCATGGTCTTCCTTGCAGCGTTTGGATGAGTATTTCTCTTTAACACCCCTATGAATTTCTGAGGCCAGAGTAGTGGTGGTCACCTGTGTGGGAAGGGTAGCAGGCAGGGGAGAAAGGTTTAGGATCTAGAACAGTCACGCAGAAGGCACTTGTTGGAGGCTGAATTAGGGCAGCACCTCAATCACAGCCCACGGCACAGAGGGTGTTGTGGGCATGGGAGCCACAGCCCAGGATGCAACGTCAGCCGAGCTTGGATGGTTCTACACAGTCCCCGGTTCCTCCCTCTGCCCTCTGATGCATATCACTGAGGGGTGTTTGTGAAACATAATGGCTGTGTCCTTGTTCACAGCCCAAAGTGGGTTGCTGGAAGGTGAAGGGCAGAGGCAGAGGAAGGAAGACAGAAGGAAAGGAGTAAGAAGCGAGACACTGGGAAGGCAGGAGAGCAGGAAGGATCTTCTTCATGGGGTGGGGGGAAGAGCTCTGCTCTACCTAACCATTCAGGGACCCAGGCCTTTTCCATCTTGTGGCTCCACCCTTCTCCTTGTCCCTCCTTTGTCCCCACCATTCAGCAGGAGAAGGGATGGCAGGGGAGTGAGGGTCGTGCTTGAGAGGTTTCTGTGGATGCAGAGGTGGTGTCCAGCACTCCCGCTCCCATTCCGCTGGCAGAGCTGTCCCATGGCCCTGGCTAGTTGCATTGGAGGCTGGAAAACTGGACTCTGTCTGTGGGTAAGGTGTTTCCTGCCCTCCCTTCTCCTCCCTACCTTTACGTACTCTCTTCTGTTTGTGTCTGTGACTGTATATATTAGCTGTCCTCTGCGCCTGCTCATCAAGTCACGGAGAGACTGGAATACTGGCTAAAGTCTAGGTGGGCAGCAAAGTCTGTGACATTGGCTGCAAATCTCCCTTCTACACCCTTCTCTGTGGGCTTCGTCTGTGTGGGAACTTGTAGATTCTGACAAGGCTGCTAAGCAGCATGTGGGTGGCATGTGAATGCGTTACAGAACCTCTTCTGCAGCGTGTTGACAAGGCTTCTCTGAAGTATTGATGGTGCTTCCTGCCTGGTGCCTCACTCCTCTAACCCTTTCTTCCTAACTTTGTTATCCGTCTTCCCAAGTTGCACATCTGACAATGCCCCCTACTCCTGCCGGTCCAGTAACTCTTTTGCCTTTCAGAAGAAATTCCAACTCCTTAGCAAGGAGTATTTGGATTTTACCTTCGTTGACATGATTTAGGGTCGTTTTTTCTTTCCTCTGCTTTTTAGTCACTAACTTATAGCTGTTTTGAAATACTTGCTGTTTCCCAAAAGTGGTGCTTCCCATTTCTTTAGTTTTGTTTGTTGACCAAGAATGAAATTCACCTGTCTGAGAACAAAGAAAATTACTTTTATTTGTGTCTACTTAGGATTGCGATCTGGAAGACACACATTCAATCTCAGGTCTCAGCCCAAGGAGGAAGGGTCTTCAAAGAAAGTTGCTCTTTCATAATTTCATTGTTGTTAATCCGCGTCTGCAGCACACAATGATGGCAGTCCTCATGGGGAGTCGGCAAAAGCATGGGACACAGCTTCGTTCTTTTCCTGTCTCCTTCCCTCCCTCCTCCTCCCTCCATGTCTTCATCGCCTTCCCCTCTGAGAAAGATCCACCTACCTGCTTTCTATTATCTACCTTTCATTTTGCTCTTTCTTTGTATTTTTAGTTTCTCGTATAAGAGAACACACGCAATATTTAAGTTCGTGTGGCTGATTTATTTCACTTATCATTATGATCACAAGGTGCATCCACTTTCCTAAAAATGACTCACGTTTGTCCTTCTTTATGTCAGAGCGGTGCTTCATGGAGCATAAACACCACGTTTTGCTTACCCATTTCCAAGGCACCCAGGCCTTGTTTAGAAATAGGCATCCAGGTGGCCGTTCCGTGTAGGCAGGAAGGAGCATGCACAGGTGTAACCTGGAAACCACTCTGTCTGTGCGGTCGCCCTGGTTCTGAGCGCTGGTCAGTGGTTACAGATGCATTGCACACTGAGGTCCTTACTTCTTCACTGAGTTAACTCGTAAGGCAGGCTACGTTGGATCCCTCCCTTTCTCCCTCAGGCCCACTACTTAACGGCCTATGACCCCTCCCTCATACAGAGCTATAATTCTTAAAGGAAGAAGATGTTTATATTTCCTGAATTTACAGTTGCCTATCTTGAGACCTGGCACAGAGTAGGTGTTCATTAAAGGCTGAATAAATAAATGTCTGTCTCCAAGGCAACTAATTTAGCAAGAACCTCCTTCAGGGCAGGATTATGGGTGGTGGTATTTTCTGGAAAGCTTGCTACAGTCACAAAAGAAAAGTTTAGATAAGATTCTTTCTGCATCTCTGTACAATCACATGTTTTCAATTAAAATAATCTTAATCCCAATCTGAAGGTTGAAATGGGTCTCTACAATAGTAAGTCTGGCTTACATATCAAACTATAAAGCACACTACAAGTTCAAGGTTTTAGGGAACAAACCAACCTTATTTATTTATTTTTTTTTTGGTTTTTCTCCGGTACCAGGAACCGAACTCACGACCTTGCGCTTGCCAGGCAGGCGCTTTTGCCGCTGAGCTAAATCCCCAGCCCCAAACCAACCTTATTTAATGCTTTCCTAAAAAGTAAAACAAAGCCATGTGTGATGGTGCACACCTGCAGTCTTAGCTACTTAGGAGGCTGAGGCAGGAAGATAATGAGGCCACAAATTTGATACCAGTCTGGGCAACACAATGTGATGCAGTCTCAAAGAAAAAAAAAAAAAGAAACAAAGAAAGGAGAAAGAAAGAAAAAAGAAAAATATTCTTTGAATGCAGGAGTATAACACTCCATTCCTTATAAGCATGTATTTTATTACTCTACTGAAATCAGATAAAAACTTTCAACAGCTGGATATCTCATCTTTGCCCAGAATAATGAGGTCTACATCATCACAAAGGAGTTGAATGTCTTTTATTTCTTCCTTTATGATTACCTATAGTGTAACCATCATCAGGTTGGTGATGGTAGAGAATCACTCCTGGATCAAGGAGTAGATTAACTATAATAGCCTAATCATCAGGCTGTTTAGAAAGTTCTGGCATTGCTCACAAGGGAATGAACTCTTGGAAAGCTCTGGACTATTCTGAGCTCTCTGAATGTTTCACAAAAAATTCTCTTTCTTAAGTACTAATCCTAATGTGTATGAGACAGGATATTGTTCTGGGGCATTTAAAAAATGTTGCCTTCAATTTCACTATTTTAAAAGATTTATTGAGTGCCATTGAACCAGAGACCTTTGGAAAGGTTTTATTACAAAAGGATTGAGTACGTCTTTTCCAGGAACAAAAAAATTACAGATGATGAGAATCCAGGAAACAGCCCTCAAGAATACATATACAAGCATCCTGGCTTTATTTTGGTACCAAGATAGCACTGCTAAAGCATCCTTCATGGCATGTAGGCAAGATGTCACACATCTATGGCCCTGAAATTTTAATTTTAATCATTTCCTCCACTTTTCATGATGCAGGGGTTCTTTAGTTCTTACACCAGCTTCAGATCAATTTTGAAGTTTTATGGGGTAAAGCTTGCCATTTTCCACACCAGAAGCCACTTTATTTGAATACCAGGGTGTGTTTCTACTTGCATACTGGCAAAGGCTACTGGAAAAATAAAAGTGTGAAATTCGATTTTATTGCTACCAGAAAATATTAGCCATCAGGTGGAAATGTGAGAAACCTCCCACTTTGCGAGAGGAAGCCAGTGTATCAAGCCTCGAGGCCAGTGGCGATGACCTCCTGGCATGTGTGCTATTTGCCTTTGTTTTAACACAAAAGATGTTCATGTATGAGTTGTGTTTTCTAACCTAAACCTGAGGGCTCTCAGGTTTAGGTTTAATTGTGTTCAGGTTTAATTGCAGTACTGTGAGCTTGTGATAAATAAGTGGGTCTGGGGTTACAGTTTGGGCACTCATCTCGTTTGCCATCACTGTTTAAAGTGGTGATAAATTCTTAGAACTTTTATCTTACGACTAGGAGCATATAATGCAGGGCGCAGGGTACTCTGCAGCCTTTCCTGTTCCTTGCTGGCTGAAATGTGGACATCACAGATAGAGTTTGAGTAGCCAAGGAGACCGAGAGGTGGAAACCATGAGTTGAGAATGTCAGAAGAGTAAGACTTCTGGTTCTCTGATTGTCTGGAGATGCCTTCCAGTCCAGGAACCTATGGAGGAGAAATGAACATGTAGTTTTTTTAGGCAAGGTGGTTCTTATGTAGAGGAAAGCATCAGCATCACCAAAATATGCAAATTAATTTGCTTGTTTGAGGAAAAGGCTGGTTAATCTATTACATGGAAACATAGACTGCTATGGACTGAATGTGTCCCCTTTCACTGAGACTCATGGTGAACCCCGAATCCCCAGTGTAATGGTATTCGGAAGTGGGCCTTTGAGAGGTAACTAGGTCATGAGGGTGAAGCTTTGATGGTGGGACAGTGCCCCTACAAGAAGAGAGGAGGGGGAGAAAGAGAGAGAGAGAGAGAGAGAGAGACAGAGAGAGAGAGAGAGACAGACAGAGACAGAGACAGAGACAGAGACCGATCGCTTGTGAGGAGTCAAGGAGAACTGCACCATCTACAAAATAGGAAGAGAGCCCTCACCAGGAACCAGATCTGCCAGTGCTTGGACTTTCCAGCCTCTACATATGAGAGAAGGAAATCTTCCTGTTGTGTCTCTGGTATTTTGCTATAGCAGCACAAACTTCATAGGCAAAACAGTATAATGAACTCTTGTGTACCTGTTATCCAACTTCCGATATTATCACCTGTGACTGATGTCATTTTTTTAATTGTATTTTAAAAAGAATAATAAAAAAGAACAATAGCAGAATACCAACACCATAGACAAAAACAAAGCAAACCAAAGCCAATAAAAATAATACAGGGTTTCAGAAAAAAATGATAGGAATTAACAGTGGTTGTTATGTTATATATTATTATCTTCAGTGAAGTTGCTCAGATTACCAGATGTAAGAATGCAAGATTGATGAAACCATTAAAGAGAATAAAAAATAAAAACAAAAATAACCATTAGAAATGTTACAGAGTTTCACTAGACAAGATGGTAGGAACTCACCAATGGTTGTTATATTGCATATTGTTGTCTTCAAATTAGTTGTTCAGATTACCAGATTTTCATGCAAAATAGGTCAAAAAGAAAAGAAAAAAATAGGCATTAACTGTTCCTTTCAATAAATCATTAGACTTCAGCAGTACCGTTCTCCAAGCTATTGTTCTGTCCCTTCTCCACTGCTGATGGAAGTGTAGGTTGGTGAAACCACTGTGGAAATCAGTTTGGAGATTCTTACAAAATTAGAAGTCCCACTTTATCTCATTTCTGTACCCCACTTATTTCCTCTTCTTTGTATTTTTTGAGGAAAATGGAAGGAATTTGAGCATTTCATTAATAAATATTTTAGTAAGTATCACCAAGATAAGGACTCTTGTATTTGATTGAATTAGGCTCCAAATAAATTCAACAGGTTGTGATAGGTTAACATATATGTTAAATTTCTTTCGATCTATAAGTTTTCTGTTTGCCTTTTTCCTTTTTCTTGGAATCTTTTGGATGAAACATGGATTGTGTGTCATAAGATTTTTCCATAGCCTGCTTTCTGTTGATTGTACCTCTATGGCATGGTTTAATGATCTCTTCTGTTCTTTAAGTGATATTTGAACTGAAAACTTTGATCAAATTATGTCTTTATTTTTTATCATAATATTTCATAAGTGCATTACATTTTTTCTTCATCAGGAGGTTCATAAAATAGAGTGGCTGACACTCAATACTTGCATGCATTAATTCATTAGGTAGCTAGCATCCACACAGTAAAGGAGGAGAGGGTTGTTTCAGTTCACAGGTTATAGAGGTCCACAGTCAGCTGGCTCCAAGGCATGGCAGAGGGGTTTGCTCATGGTAGGGCAGCAGGGAAAGAGAGATCAAAAGATCAAGTTTAATCATTTTTACAATCATTTTTAACTTTACCATTCCTTACTCTTATTTTGAGTATCTTTAAGAATTTATGGGTTTAGATGTATTTGGTCTGCTTTATTTACTGCCTTTTTTTTCTTTTATTTTTTTTTTTCTTTCTTCCTATTGTTTTACTTTCATTTTTTTGTGTGTGTGAGATCAAACCTAGGGCTTTTTGAATGCTAGGCAAATACTCTACCACTCTGCTATTTTATCCCTGGCCTGGTAGTGATTATTTTTATTGGTGATCAAATTATTCATCTTTGATTCCTTCACATTGGCTCATGCGTGCTTCTGACACAACCCAAGTGAGGTTCAGTAAGTTTCTATTTTTAAACTCATCTTTGATATTTTCTGCCTAAGACCTTAAATTAGTCATTTTGCCAAAAGATTTTGGTTCCTTCTGGTAGGAAAGGGCCGTGGAAATCACAGACAGGATTCTAGGGACACTTACTATTACTGAGTTTATCACTTTTTTCTGGCCTTTCTGAGTTGATGCTAATTTTTTTCAATTCCAATTTAGGCCTCCAGGATTTTGCTTGGCCTTCTTGAGCTAACATCTACATGTCCTTTTCCCCACATGAGAATAGTCATTCCTAAGGGTACTGGAAAATGAATTTAGAATATCAAATATTCACTCATTTTCTTTAGCCCATATAGAATAAGTGAACTACCTACCACCAGTACGATCACTGAACACAGTTAAAATTGCTCTTTAGTTCTTTTTCTTTATAGGGAATAACCCTTTTGAGATGCAGTGATATGACAGTATTCTATATTTGGAATAATTGGCTTCTGTGTTTATGTCTTCAGCTTGATACACATTTTACTTCATTAGTTATATTTTATTTTCAATGTGTAGGGGTTTAAAAAATTATCTCTTTTTCTGTAATGAGAGAAAAGATTTACATAGTTTCTAAGCAAGTGTACCAGTGCTGTGGTTCATATCTAGGGGTCCCCCAAAGTCTAATGTGCTCATAGGTGGGGCTTTAGGAGGTGACTGGATCGGGGGGAGTGATACTCAATGGATAAGCAAAATGTGATCTTGGGAGATGAAGCAGATTGGAGGAGGTGGGTCACTGGGGCTTGGCCTGGGAGGATCTGTCTCCCTCCTCCTCCCTTGATCTCTCTCTGATACCTGTTGCCCTGCCATGAGCAAACCCCTCTGCCATGTCCCCCTGCCTTGGAGCCAGCTGACTACGGACTGAGACCTCTATAAGGTGTGAACCGAACTAACCCTCTCTTCCTTTACTGTGTGGATGCTAGCTGCTGTGTTTCAGCAATGAGAAAATAACAACTGGCTTTTAATAAGCAAAATAGTAGCTCCACAAAGATGTTCATGTTCTAATTCCTGAAACACACCCATATGTGAGGTTACATGGAAAAGGAGAATTAAGGTTATATATACAGTTAATGCTGCTAGTCAGCTGACCATAAAATAATGACAATATCTGACTACCCAGGGTCATTGTAAGGTTCCTAAAAAGTAGAACTGGGAATCAGAAGAGAAATAACCAGAGAGATGCAGAGAAGCACTTGACCAGCTGTTGCTGGTTTTGAAGAGGAGGAAGGGGCCATGACCTAGGAAAGTGAACTGTCTGGAGAGGATGAGAAAGGCAGGAAGCCAGGATTCACACCCTCACCAAAGCCTTGATGTTACCTAGCAAGTCTCATTAGCCTTCTGGCGTCTAGTGCTGTCAGATATCAAATTTATGTTGTTTATGCCACTAAGTCTGTAGAAACTTGTTATAGTAAAAATAAATATACAGATATATCAAAAAACTTTCTAATTTCTATTCTTAAATCCTCTGAACTATTTTTTCTTCTTTTAAAATAAGGATGCAAAAGTTATGGTTTAACCCCCAATTTGAAAAGAATATATATATATATATATATATATATTTTCATGTGCCTTCCTTTAACTTAAATTCTAATATAGTACCTATTATGTTAATTAGCATTTTCTAGAAAAGTAGAGTCAATCAGTTGTGCATCTATGAGGGGATCCGTCAGGGGATTAGCCCCCACAATCACAGAAGCTGAAAAGCTTCACAATAGGCTGTCTGTAAACCAGAGAACCAGAGAAGTCAGCAATGTGGCTCAATCCAAGAAGGCAGAGCCTCAGAGCGAGGGAGGCCAAGGATGTAGCCCCACTCTAAGGCCAAAGGTCCAAATGCCCTGGGAGGGAAACTGGCACAAGTCCCAGTTTCCAAAGGTAATGAGCCTGGAGTGTGATGTAAAGGGCAGCAGCAGGAGGAACATACACTGTTCTGGAAGGAAGAGCCAGAGGGAACATTTCCACCTCTTTGTTTCCTGTTCCATTTGGGCCCCCAGCTGAAGGGATGGCACCCACCAGACTGACAGCAGTCTTGCCTGTGCAGTTCGAGTACCTTATGCCAATCTTCTCTGGAAATATCATCACAGACACAACTGCAAATAATGCTTACTGGTGCTCTACACGCCTCCCTACTCAGGTCAATTGAAGCCAAAATTAACCACGACACTAACATATCCTGAGGACCACATCACAGTAGCATATGGATGACTTGGTCAGGTTGGGCAGCTGCAGCAAAGTGCTCTAGACAAGGTATCTTACACAAGAGACATCGGTTTCACAGTTCTAGGAGTGGAAGTCCAGAATCAAGGTGCTGGAAGATCCAGTTCTGGATAAGGGTCCTACTCTTGGCTTGCAGATGATACTGAGTTATCTTCATGGGGTGGAAAGAGAGAGGGAGCTCTGTTGTCTGTTCCCTTTTTGTAAGGCAACTCTCTGGCGTCCCATCTCATAACCTCATCTAAACATAATCAACTCTCAAAGGCTCCATCTGCAAACACCACCACACTGAGGTAGGCTGGGGGGTTTAACATGTGAATTTTGGGGAAACACAAATAGTCCATAACACTGAGACGTTTTTCATTTCTTTTGAATACTAATTCCTATTTTGTTTTCGATGTCACAAATGTTCCTGCAGTAGTTGCTTCATTCATGTATCTTTTCATATCATTTCCAGTATATCAGTGGGACAGATTCCTAGAAATAAGATTGGTGGCTCAAAGATTGTATAGAGGAAAACTGTACATAATATTGCAAAGTATCCATAAAGAATTACTGTGCATGAGAATTATGAGCAATGCCTGAGCATGCCTATTTCTTCATAGCTTTGTCAATAATTGTTGAATTTTTGGATGTTTACTATCCACTGTTAACATTTTTTATGATTTAAGACTTATACCATGAAATCTACCCTCTTAGCAAATTTTACATGTACAATTCAGTACTGTTAGCTATATGCACATTGTTATGCAGTAGAGATGCAGAAATTTTTCATCTTGCATAATGGAAACTGTGCTCGCTGAACAGCAATTTCCTATTCAGTCCTGCTTCTTCCACACCCTGCCAACCACTCATGAATCTCTGAGACTGACTACCAGGTACCTTATGTGAGAAATCATACATTATTTATCCTGTGGCTGGCTTATTTCATTTATCTTACTGTACTCAAGCTTTATCTATGGGGTAGCTAGGACAGGATTTCCTTCTTTTTTTTAGGACTGAATGAGATCATGTTGTATGTATGAAGTTACCACATTTTCTACATCAATTCGCCCATCAGTGGATAATTTAGAACATTCAGCCATCATTGCTTCCATGTCTTGTCCATTGTGAATAATTCCACAGTGAGCTTAAGAGTGAAAATATCTCTTTGGGTCTTATTTTCAATTTTTTGATAGACACGCAGAAGTGGGATTGTTGCATCCTATGGTAATTCTATTTTTAATTCTTTGTAGAATTCCCATACTGCTTTATATAGCAACTGCACCATTTTACATTCCAACCAACAATGCCCAAGTGTTCCAGTTTCTCTACATCCTCCCCAACACTTGTAATTTTCAATATTTTTAGTGACCATCCTAACAAGTTTCAGGTGACATCACATTGTGGTTTTGACATACATCTCTTGAGTATCTACACATTCCTGTTGACCGTTTCTTCTTTTTCTGTGGTGTTGGAATCTGTGCCTTGTTTGGACAATGTTTCTGTAAGTTTTTGCCAATTATTTTTTAATTTGGGATATTTGTTTTTCTTGCTATGAATAGTAGGATTTCATTACATTTTGAATATTAATTCCTTACCAAACACATGAACATCTTTTCTTCCCATATTAGACTACCTTTTTATTCAGTTTGTTGTTTCTTATGTGATACAGAAGCTTTTTAGTGTGATGGGGTCCTACTTGTCTCCTTTTATTTTTGGTATGGTATCCAGGGACTCCTTGCCAAGACCAATGTCATCAAGCTTTTCCACTGTATTTTCTTTGATGAATTTTTAGAGACCTTACATTTCAGTCTTTATTTTGAATTGATTTTGGGGTACAGTGTAAGGTATGAGTCTAATTTTATTGTTTGCATGTGACTATCTGATTTCTCATCATTGTTTATAGAAGGGATTTTTCATTTCCCACTGAATGAGAGTTGCATTACTCCGATCTCCATTTTCACATGATCTTCTTCCTCTGTGTCTTAGACTCCATTTTCTCCCCTTGTAAGGACACTGTTATATCAGGTTAAGGGCCCACCCTGCTCTACTACATTCCTATCTTAATTATGTCTGCAAGGACTCTGTTTCCAAATAAGGTCATCCTCTGAGGAATGGAGTCTTAGGACTTTAACCTAAGTCATGTGAAGACACATTCAATCCATATCAACTGGTCATATGCATGCTGCCTTTGGTATCCTAACCCTACCATCACTCTACCTCTCATTTCAGGACACAAGACTTTTTTTTTTTAAAGAAATAGGAAAAATATTTCACATAGTTTTCCATGATGAGCCTGTAGGAAAAAAGGGCTCAGCTTATTTTTAGGCAAATTTTAAGATAACCACGACTAGACTTTTCAAATTGGAAGCACCCATGTTATTTTTGCAGATTATAAGTGGAATGCATACCCACCGTAAAAATTCAAACAATTCAGAAGCATGGGCAGGGGCTGGGGATTTAGCTCAGCGGCAAAAGCGCTTGCCTGGCAAGCGCAAGGTCGTGAGTTCGGTTCCTGGTACCAGAGAAAAACCAAAAAAAAAAAAAAAAGAAGCATGGGCAGAATATTAAGCAGATTTGTCTGCTGATATAACAGAGAAGGTGAAAGAAAAGAGCAAATTATTATTGCAGATTAAGTTATCGGATCCAATCTTCCTTCTGAAGACACTTAAAATTGTGGATATTATGTAAGAGATATTTTTAAAAAATCATCCAAGATGTAAGGTATTGGAAACTCAGGAGGGGAAGCAGACAGAGAGCTTCTTGGGTGCATAGGGCATTTGGTGATCTGGTAAACTTGATCTTTCACTTGATGGACTCCAAAGGCGACAGAAAGCAAATCCTATGGTCTGCCTAACCAAGGAAAAGGTTCCACATTAAGACAGGGCGGAGGACTGGGCCATGAGCCTTAAGTCACTCAGCAGTGGCTTCTGACTGGGTGCTTGTATGAAAAGTTACCTTGCAGCGGAATAGAGGCAGTGTGGGGGCCAGGGAAACCTATCCTTGAAAAATAGGTGCAGCTGCTTCCCTTATGCGGCTAGAGCACAAATTCATGTCTCTTACGTGGCTAACAGTTTTAACTCATATGTTTATTTAAAGGTGATCTTGGAACCAGATGTAGTAATGTGCATCTGTAGTCCAGCCATTTGGGAGCCTAAGACATGAGGATCATTGGAACCTGAGAGTTTGAAGCCAGCCTGGGAAACATATTGGGGCCATGTCTCATTTTTAAAAACGTCATCTATCTTGGCACAATTATTTTGGAAGGCACTTTCTCCACTACCTCATCAACAATTCTATCATCAAGAAGAGCAAAATGGATGTGGGGGCGTAGCTGAGTGGTAGAGAATTTGCTGAGAATGTATGAGGCCATGGTTCAATCCCTAACAGAGGTGAGGGGAGAGGGAACATATGTTTATAAAATCTTTCAAAGTGACAGTTAATTTAAATGAATAAGGATGTTAAAGAATAGCAATCTAGTTCATAAAGACCAAAGGACCAAAGCCTAGAAACAATTCAAATATCTAATGAACTGGTGAATAGATAAACCATGGTATATTTGTATCATGAATTACTCCTTGGCAATGAAAAGGATTATGGATACACTAAATAACACCAATGGTTCTGGAAACTATTATGCTGAATAAGAGTAGGCAGGCTTCAAAGACTACAAATTGTGTGATTCCTGGAGCAGTCAAGGCACATCAGCGGCTCCTCAGGGCAAAGAATGGAGAAGATGGGCTGCAAAGGGGGTGTGAGGGGATTTCTGGGAAAAAATGTTCTATATCTTGACATTGGGAGTGCTTAGAAATAAAAAGAAGGAAAAAAGGTATATCGTGTACATAATACTTGAAAGAAGCTGATATAGCTGTGTTAATAAATTAATTCTGGCATATTCATGTGGTAGAATTTCATGCAGCATTAACCATGCATTTACCATGATCACACATGACAGCATGAAGGAATCCCACACAAATATTGTTAGATGAAAGAAGCAAGACACAAAGAGATATCCAGTATGACTCTATATAATTTCAAGGGAAACCAGAGAGGGGACTGAGTCTGAGTGGGTGAAGTACCATCCTGAAGTAGTCATTCCACTGAAGTGGTAGGGCCCCACTCAAAATTTCATTGGGATGTGGACTGATCAGACCACACGTGCACCAGGAAGGTATGACGTTTGTCACTAAGGGAGTTTTCTACGGGAGAACAGGGTTTGAACTTCCCAGTGGAACCACGTGGGCTTTCTTATCAGCTTGCCCAGATATGGGTGGGAGGGGCATAGGCAGTCGTGGCCCCAGAAGCCTCTGCAGTCAAAGGTCAAAAGAGCATCCAGGTTGTTCACTAAAATTCACTTCTAATGCTTGAGCACTTGCATGTGCAGACTTTGTTTCCTTGAATTTGACCTTGTGTGTGTGTGGGCATCTGAGGCTCCATGAGACCTGTGAGCTGAGGCAGGTGAGAGTTCTGATGAGAGCCTTGTTCAGGAGCCTGCTGCTGCTGTGCATGTGGAGAAGCAAAATGAGTGCCCCACTCACTATTAGTAAAGCCTGGTGCTTAAAGTGGGTGAGGTTTTAATGAGGCCTTGCATATGGCTTTATTGTGTTCAAAGGTGCATGTGATCCTCATTTATATTTTGGGCATCTTTCAGTGATGTTTTAGAGTTGTTTTTTTTACCCCAAGTGAGGCAACCTTGGGAAAAGAACTATTGGGACAGTCTGGAGAGCAGACCATTGGTGATGGCCCACAGGTCAGTACAAGTGTGCAACTGGAGCCAACTTCCCTCAGGACATGCAGCACCAGGATGACTGACTGCCTGGGGTTCAGCTGGTTGTGGAGGTGGGTCACATGCATCCTTTGTCAGGAGCACTGTAGTTAAGGGGTGAAGAGCAGTCCTTCTCCAGTGGGTTCCATAATATTTTACGGTAACGGCTCCTTTCGCAACCTATACAAAGTCACTTCCCCTCCTGAGTTTTCAATACCTTACATCTTGGATGATTTTTTAAAAATATCTCTTACATAATATCCAAAATTTTAAGTGTCTTCAGAAGGAAGACTTGTTCCGATAACTTAATCTGTAATAATAATTTGCACTTTTCTGTGGGTGTAATTTCCAGTTCAGCAAAAAGACCTCAGTGGGAACACCGAGTGTGTGAAGTGTGGATTCCATGACTCAAGGCACACTTGGGCAGGTATAGAATCATGAGCTCAGGGCCCATGAGACCCTTTAAATCCAAGAAAACCAGTGTGTGGCTAATGGTTAATGGCACATGAGGTCAGGTGCTTTCACTGGAAGCACATGGACAACCAATGGCCATTTGGGGTGCCGAGTCACATGTCTGAGAGGTTCACCCAGATCCCCTGGCTATTTGGGAAGTCTGTTGAAAGCAAATGAGGGACAGGATAGTGACTTTGTATAGGTTGTAAAAGGAGCCATTACCGTAAAATATTATGGAATCCACTGGAGAATAGACTGGGAGGGTAGGAGAGGAGATTGCTAAAGCTCCTACCTTGAAGGGACCGTGGGGTCGGGTGGGGCAGTAATGACAGTGCCTGTCATGTTGCAATTTGGATAGATTATACAGCCTTTTATTATAAGAATCTCCATTTAAGGTCGGAAGATTTGTGAGTAACAGTATAAATGAATTTGAGTAAAGCTTGTCAGTGAAAACTATGTTGCCTCCAATATCCAAAGAATCTTAAGTGGCATTGGGCTTGGTTTAACATAGTTGCTGAGAGGGTCCATAGCTGTTTCTTGACAATGTCAGGGAGGGGGTGGTCTTTTCTGGGCTCGGGAATGGGAGTGGGTTGTATGGTTCGAACGCCCCACCTTGGCTTACTAAATAATTTTCAGAAATTTGACAAAAGATCCTTGCATTGTGTAGGATTCGATGACTCATGTCCCTGTTTGTTTGTGAGTATTTAGTATGTCCTGAATGCTTCTGTCAAATGAATCACCCTGGAGGAAGAGGTCATCACTGTAATGTCATACACTATGGGCAACAGTTGGAAAGGGTCAGGATATTGTCTCAAACTATTCTAAACTCTTCTTAAACTTTACCAGTATTTCTGGCACAGTTTTGAAGCATCTATGTGCATTACGAGTGTGTGTGGGCAGACTCCAAGCCATGCAGCTAAGACTGAAAGAATTGAAGTGACTTCTGCTCCTGCTAGGGTGACCAACAGGTCTTATTTTACCCAGAACTTTCCTAGTATTTGAATTGAAGTTTCCATTACCTGGGAAACTTTGTCAGTTCCAGGTAAATTGGGTTGAATGGTCACTCTAGCTGCTACCCAAAAGGCAGGTTTCAGTTTGAATTCCATGTAGTCAACTGCCTGCTAAAACGAACAAATAAAAATCAGGAGGAAAAAAATAGAACCAGAATCTTTACAACATAACATTTGCAATGTACTATGAACTGGATGTTTGTGTCCTTCTTACATTTATACATAGAAATCCTAGCTTTCAGTGTGATAATATTAGGAGATGGAGTCCTTAGGAAATAATTTGGTCCTGAGGGTGGAGCACTCACAAATGCCCTCATAGAGACGTGAGGATTTGCTGCTTCTCTCTGCTCTCCACCACATGAGGATATAAGATGATGATCATCTGTACACCAGGAAGAAGGCTCTCACCAGATACCAGATTTTCTAGTACCTTGACTTTGTAGCTTTCAGGACTATGTGACATAAATTTAAGCCCCTGGTCTATAGTCACTTGTTACAGCAGTCTGAGCTGACCAAGACTCAACCTTTAAGATACAAAACAAAATTACTAGGCAGAGAGAAAAACAGTCAAATGTGCTCCACTTTCAAGAGAAGGACAATCAGTGAAGACAAATCCCTAAGGTGAGCAAGTGATTAGAATGAATAAAAATTCAAAAATGTATTTTAACCATGCTCAATTTTGTAAAAGAATATATGGCCATAATAGATAAAAAGATAGGTAGTCTCAGCAGAGGTATAAAAATGATATAAAAAAAAGAACTGAACAGCAATTCCATCTTGAAAATGTATCTAAATATTTTAAAATCTGAATAACAAAGAAAAAAGATTAAAAAATAATAAACAGTCAAATGAATCCCTGGTACAACATTAAGAAGTTATATAACTGACATTCTAAAAGGGGGAGAGAGAAGCAAAGGAGGCAAAAGAACCTCCTTAAGTTTGATGAGTGGATAAGTGTAATAGAATCATTATGATACCAGAAGAAAATGATCAACTGAAAGGCTTATACTTTGCCTGATCATTGTATATCATATGCATGTATTAAAATGCCATACTATATCCCAGAAATATACTATATTCCATACTATATCCTCATAACTATATGTCAATTACAAATAAAAAGTATATTTAGAAGGCCCTATCTACCTGGTAACTATGGCATTTTTCTAATATTATAGAAGGGAAACCTGATAGTTGTTATTAAAAAGTTATGGTAGTTTTTCCAGTGCATGATTATGTGCTCAAGGTAACAGTCCACCAAGGTAAATCTAGCTTGTGCCATCACTTACATCCAGTCTGTCTGTCGTCTGTGGTGATACCCAGGGTTGTGTCATTGTTCCAGTGTAGAGAGAGAACCTAGCCTGAAATACTATGCTCTTGCTAAAAGAGCCTAGTTTTGATAGAACAGGCCACCATGTGTAAGCACTCACTGCCTGCTGGCACTCTTAAGGAAACAAAATGCTCCAGTTGTTTGAGAGTAGGAATTATGTCTATGCTCACATTTGTGGTTCTGTATAGTCTCCGGTATACACGCTATTGCAAGCCACTTCCTTTTCATTCAGATTGGCAGTAGGCATTGGGAAATCATGAGGACTCTATGGATTCAAGTCCTGTGATGTACATACGGCTGGTAACCAGCTTCTTCTCTGGTTCTATATGCATCTCTTTTCCTAATCCTATGTTCTCAGCCTTATCAGAGCCATTAATTTATTATTAGAACTTTCTTGTTGAGCGGATATACAGTTATGCTGTCAGCTTCCTCTGCATTTCTCTTAAAAATAACCCAAACGGTCTCTATTTGTTGTTCAATGCTTTCAAAAAAGATACTTGCTCCTTCCTTCCAACCACTTCAACTTCTTCCCCTCCCACATTACCCACAACCTAGGGACCAAAATCAGACTTCTTGTGCCTGGACTTTCAGGCAAGTCTCCAGGGGATTTTCCTTGCTTGTTAGGGGATTACCTCTTCTTATTCATAGAACCTGTTGGCTCTGATAGATCTCCTTGGGTGACTGTGGTATGGATGCTAATACAGGCTTAGACCTGGTAAGGTGTGTCCTCCTCCAAAGTCAGGTGCTTTGGGTCTGGATCATTCCACATGTTATCATATCCAAGAACAATGGGTAAACTATACTACCTTTGAAACTTTGTTGGGAGGGATCGTACATGAGCCATACTATTTGCTATGGTTTGTTAAATGTTCCCAAAATGTTCATGTGTTAAAGGCTTGGACCCCTGTCCAGGGCACTGTTGGGAGCTGGAGGAGCTGTGAAAAGGTGGGTCTAGTGAGAAGCCTTTAGGTCATTAAAAACATGGTCTACTGGGAGGTCTTTAGGTCATTGGAGGTGTGGC
The DNA here is from genome assembly GCF_000276665.1 of Chinchilla lanigera. Classification (NCBI taxonomy): domain Eukaryota; kingdom Metazoa; phylum Chordata; class Mammalia; order Rodentia; family Chinchillidae; genus Chinchilla; species Chinchilla lanigera. Next base: position 10,990,048 of record NW_004955465.1, on the reverse strand, counting down.
CTAGTGGGAGGTCTTTAGGTGACTGAAGGCATGCCCTTGAAGAGGAGAATGGTACTCCAGGTCATTCCCCTCTCTCTTTCTGCTTTCCAGTCATGAGGGTGAGAAGTTTTCCTCTACTGCAGGCTCCCTGCATGATGCTGCCTTGCCATAGCTTAAAAGCAATGGGGCCAACCAATCACAGAATAGAAACCCCAACACCGTGGGGCAAGGTAAACTTTTCTCTTTAAAGTTGATTTACTCGCTCTATAGTGATGGAAAACTAACACACTCTTTATTTAATCATTCAAAAAACATTTATTGAAAACACCTACCAAGTGCCCAGCTGTGCGCTTGGTGTTACAAATGATAAAACAGCAATTACTTGGACTTTTATGGTAGAAGTTATATGCCAGGAGGTTCTAAGTGCTTAATGTATATCATCCCAGTAAAGACAAATAAGTTAGTCTTTGACCCTGGGGGAAGCAATTCATGTGGTGTGGCAAGGATAATGACAAAAACCAGGGCAGCTAGCAGGCTGAAGGAAGGTCATTAACCCAAACTGAACCCTGGATCCATCCAAAAAGGATCTGAGTGTTAAGCCATGTGGGAGCCTTTTGCACTTGGAGGTTGGCAGAGCTGGTTACACTGGTTCCATGGCTGTCACCATATTACACTCTAGGCATCAGCTGGCTCTAGTCAGCAGCTTGGTACCAGAACTCGCTTCAGGGAAGGGACATGAATTTGGCAGTTCAAAGATGACCGCACTCCGAGATTCTCAGTGTGCTTTAGTTCTAGGGCTGCTCCTCAAGGTTTGACAACATTCTCCCCTTTTGTCTTGGGTTGGGTGGGACTGTGAGAGGTCAGTGTGATGCCGGATACACAGGAACTTAAAGCCCAGGAGCTTGGTGCCCAGTGAGGCGGAGAGTCTTAGTGACACACAAAGGGAAAACGGTGCCCAAATAAGGATCTTCACGGCTTCCACTCTCACCGGCAGTGCTGTCAAAGCAACATCCTGGACAGGAAAGACTGACAACACCTGGGGACTCGGGCCCCTCAGAAATTGGAGCTTTAATGGCTTGTTCTGATTTTGAAGTTTCCAGTGGCCATTTCCATCTCTTTTCTTGTATTATCCCCCACCCCAAAGACACCTACTCTGTTTCCACCTTCCATTGATCTGAAGATAGTCATACTTAGGTTGTGCTACAAAAAGTTCTCTTTAGAATAGAAAAATGTCAATGAACCTTGGATCTTAGGGATCTGTGAGCCCCAAATACAGCTTGGGAGTTGTTTTTAAATGGCTCTTGAACTAAGGAAGGTTTTACATCTTTCAAAGCTTGTTAAAGTGTGAGGTCTTGTGTTCAATCCCCAGCACCAAAAAGAAAAGTTTGTGTGTGTTTCTGTGTGCGTGTGTGTGTGTGTGTGTGTTTTAAACAAAACCAGTAAAGAATAGGTGGCATATACAATATGGCTCTTAAAGCCTAAAATATTTTTTTGTTTGACCTCTTACAGAAGAGCTCTGCTGACCCCCTTCCTTTTGATAATGTCCTAAGAACCTCATTTAAGTTGAATTAAAAGTCACAGTGCTTTTGTGAATGTGGTCTAGCATTTTTATTTATGGTAGAATAATATTTTTTTTCCTTTAAGAATGCTTTAAACAGTGGCTTTTTGTGTGTGAAATTTAAACCCCAGACTGCTTCATACAGCTGTCTGTGGCCTGGCTGGAGAGAAATAGTACCTGTTACGGTTTGTATCTGGCTGTACCCCAAAGCCTCCTGTAGTCTTGGGGTGGCGGGCGCTTTTCCGAAGCAGCTGAATCTAGAGTTTGTGATTGATTCATTGTCTAGTGCTGGGATTATGGGTGTGAGTGCTACACCCGGCCTGGGGCAGGCAGCCTACAGACAATATAAGGGACAGAAGAGTCTTGTCTTGTGCTCCTCTCTTTTTGCTGTTGTTGCTTTTGCTGTTTCCCACCACATGAACTGTGGCCCTCTGCCATGTGCCACTCTGCCTTGGAGCCTGCTGAGTATGTACTGAAACCTCCACAGACTGTGAGCTAAATAAACCTTTCCCTCTTTAATTTTGGGCTTTGGGAATTTTGTCTCAGCAACAAGAGAGAAAAGTAATCAAGACAGTATCCTACTGTCATCCACTCTCCGATGACAAATACTTAATGAGAGGACACAGAGGTGACTAAAATGGATATTTGCCCTGAATCCTTTGGAGTGTAGTAGAGTTCCTGGACACAGAAACAGATGCTCTACAATAAATGCTATCAGTGTGGGGAAGCTGGGCTTTGGGAGTAGAAGTCAGAAGGCATGTGTTAGTACCCCATTATCAGTGTGTGCTCACTCATTTCTCCTAAGCCCCAGTGATGGACGCTTGAGTGGTTTTCAGTCTTTCATTGTTTTTCCTTATCACGGCAATGTTGTCTCACGTCGCCGTGTGCATGGCTCATTCTGTCCCCGTAGGAATGGAGCTGCTAAGAGCAGGCTGTGTGTGGAGACTGGGCACAGGCACGGGCAGACTTTGGTGGGTCCTCCACATGTTCTGCATCCATGGATTCAGCAGCCATGGCTGAAAGCATATTGGTAAAAAAAAAATTACATCTGTAGTGAACATGTACAGACATTTTCCTTGTCGCTATTCCCTAATCAGTGTGGTGTAACAAATACTTAATGCAGCGTTTACATTGTGTTAGGGATCATAATTCATCCAGAGGCGATTTGAAGTCCCATGTACAGGAGGATGTGAGTGGGTTGTATGTGAACACTGCACTGTTTATAGGAAGGGCTTGAGCACCCATGGCTGTTGGTATCTGTATGTGTGTGGAGGTTGGGGGATGGAATCAATACCCTGTGGATACCAAGGCATCACTGTCTATGTAAAAATGTAAGTCTGGTTGCCTAGCATGCAAAGATCCTGGGCTCCATCCCCAGTACCACAAACAAACATACAAAACCCACAGGAAATCGCTGACCCACCACTGTGGCAACCAGCCCAGGGTGTGACTATGGTTCGTACATTGAGATATCCCACCAAGGCTCATATGCTCCTAGATAGGGCTTTGGGGAGGTGACTGGATCCCCGGGCTGTGATACTCATCATTTTACAGCTGACTGTGATGTTGGGAGGTGAAGCCTGGTGGGAGGAGGTGGGTCACTGGGGCTGTGGCCCGGAAGGGTCTGTCTCCTCCCTTGATCTCTCTGCTTCCTGCTGTCCTTCCAGGAGCTGTCTTTCCCCTGCCCGGGAGCCAGCTGACTACGAACTGGAACCTCTACAAACACGAGACAAAACAAACTTCTCCTCCTTAGAGTTTATGGGTGTTGGGTATTGTGTCCTAGCAATGAGGAAAGTAATAAAGACAGATGCCAAATAATAATCCCTGTAACAACCGGCCCTGCATGGCTAGGACTTGATTAACGATTGACCACTTCCGTAATTTTTGTCCCTGCTCTCAACTGAAGACCAATCAGAGAAAGCCAAGTGTGCAGCCCTAAACAGCCACGTAGGATTTTCTGCCTTCTCTCAGTCACTTGTGCCAGTAGCATCTGGTCAGCACACACCGGAAACCTTCTTTTTTCCTTGTAATAAAAATTCCCCACCTTTTTGCTTGACTTTGAGTTGTTGCCACGTTACACGATGGTATCTAAAGCCTCTTGCTTTGTGAAGATCTAAATAAACAGCTTTTGCTTGTTCTTTTTGTTTATTTCCACAGGTACGGTGAAAGTCTGACAAATTATGTTCTTTACTTCCTGTTGCCCTAGACCCGGACCTTCAGCCTGGTGTGGCCCTGGGAGGGCCTCTACCTTGAGGTTTGGTGTGGACGTGCCACGTCAGCACCAGTGTCAGCTCCGCTTTTTCTGGTTCCACCGCTCAGCCACTGAGGCTTAGTTTGGTACACAGAGTTTGTTAATCACCAGATATTGGTTCCGTATTGGTTCCATTTTGCTTGGTACTCTTGGTACAATCAGACCAGTTTCTTTCTCTGTCCCCCTTTTGCTGTCTTTTGGGGACTGTTTGGTGTTGTGCTGTCCGAAAGAGTTGCTTGTCCTGAGAAGGACAGGCAGAGGGCAGGCACAGGAGCTGGGAGCCTGTCCTTGGAGTTGGCTTCCTAGAGTTGTGGTTCTCACCACATGGATATCCAGGGGGACAAGCTTTGTAATGTGCCACCTTGGAAACAGATGGGGTTCTTCGCTGTCTTGACTTTCATGTCTGGAGAGCTTGGGTCTGAATTGTACACAGCTTTCTGTTTGGTTTTCTGCCTGCCGGGCTTGGAGATTGCTCCATCTGCTTTTGGAGGTGACCAGTCATCAAAATGGGGCTGGAGATGCAGCTGCCCAAGCTCTCCCCCACAACCATCACCAGCTGCTGTATCTTCCAGGCCTCCTGTTTCAACATGTGCCCCCATCGCAACCCTGATTCCTGTGTATATCTTTTCTTACTGACCTTCTCTGTGCTGGAGGCTCAACCTAGAGCCTCACATGTGCTAGGAGGGCACTCTGCCCCGAGGTGTGCCACCGCTCTGCTTATCTTTTTAAATGGCATAACTGCACCTGGGATAATTTGGGTGTTCAGTAGCAACACTGAGAAACTTTTGACTTGAAAATAATTGTTCATTTGCAAAGAAAGGAATGATATTGCCTCGGCCCGATAGCCTAGGAAATATTGATAAGCAGATGCCTCCAAACAAAATCCTAAATCAAGAATTGCTTCACCAAAAGATTCTTAGACCAAAGCTGATGAGAAATTTGACAAACATAAACGAGAACAAACTGGAGTCTCTCCCCTAGGAAATCCACCCCCGCCGTATCCTCTACTTATCTCCCTGTATCCAGCTTTTGTTTGCTCTTATTCTGAGCCTTCTACCCCTCATCTTCCCCTGGCTCATGCACCTCACCTTTTCCAAATAATCTAACTACTGTCTTCTGAAACCTCAAAATGCAGGTGGACTGGAAGGATCCATCCCTGCCCTGAGCCAGAGATGCAGGCAACTGTAGAATTTAAACCTTGGGCCTGGGCTGGGGGTATCTTGGGGTAGAGTGCTTGCTTAGCATGCACAGGGTCCTGGGTTTGATCCCTAGCAAAAGCAAAAACAAAACTCTTGAGCCTGAAATGAATTAAGAGCTATAAAGATTTTCCTAAACCCAAAAAGGACCAGCAAATATTCATAGAAAAACTTAGAATTCCTTTGGGGGGCATATGACCCAGGCTTACCTATCTGTATCAACTTGAACACCTTTAGCTTGGAACAACTGGTGCTATGTCCTGGACAATCAGAGCTGATTGAACAGATCCTCCCAAGTGCTGGAGGATTCACCTTTCCATGGAAAATCTGAAGGTCCAAAACAGACCAAAGATATAAGTCACATTCTCAGAAAAACCACACCCAAAAGGTTTCCAGTGAGAATCTGCGGCGTCAGAGTTCAAAGAACAAACAGGAAGGATGTGACTGCAAGAGATTTTTGGTGTGGATTGGAAATGCCTTCAGATAACACTGCTAAAGAAGGTGCTCCACAACCACGGCCCTTTCACTTCAGTACAGTTGAACCTGAAGTAGGAGACCTGGTTCAAAAGCGGAAATTGGAATGGCACATAGTCCCTTTAGCTCATGTAACACGTGGCAGGGGTGGAGGCTGTCAAAGGTTAGAACAAAAAACTAAGCCGAGACTGGATCCAAAGTAAGCAGAGTAAATGGATCAAACAGCAAGGTGCCACTCCCTAGCCACCCAGCTGCGGACAAGGACACTAACCGGAAAAGAAGGACTTATCTCTGTCTATCTCCATCTATCATGTGTCTATCTATCTGTCTATCTATCTATCTATCCATCATCTATCTGTCTATCTATCTATCTATCCATCCATCCATCTATCCATCTATCCATCTGGTTACCATCTATCCATCCGTCCATCTATCTCAAATGTTAGGGATTAGAGAACCAGAGGGGAAGAGAACTAGGGACTTGGAAGTGTCAGCCCCTCCACGCTCCTCTCTTCCCCTCCCCACTCTGTCACTCTATTTTCTCTCTCCCCTCTCCCCCCTGCTCTTTCCCTCCCTCTGCGCCTCCTGCTCTGCCTCCTCATCCCCACCTCCTCTTCTCTCTGCACCTCGGTGCTACAGCAGCCAGGCTTCCTAGGAGACCAGGTTCACTCCTTAAAGGCCTTTTGAATTCAAAGGGGGGCTGCTCATCCAGGCCAGCAATAGCTAAAGAGATTCTTGGATTGCCTCAGATTGGTCTAGGAAAGAATAAGTGATATAAAATTAAAGATCACTCTTCTATGTCTTCCTAAAATGAATGGGTCATGGATGGTGAACCTGGATAGAATGAGGCTGTGGGTCAGGTGACCCAGTAGAATGAACACTATCCAGTTACCTGGAATCCAGATGAGACCATCCTAATAACGGGCCCAAGGGCAATCCACTTTAGCAGTGTGGAACCCCCGAGTAAACATCACTTTGTGATAAAATTTTATTTTATGGGTCACAGAGTCTACTGTAAAGTAGAAGCCCTAAATGTTAACAACAGCACTGGCTGCTGTGACTGCAGTTTGATGTGTTTATGGGTCAAGTGTGGGAGAGGTCCGACTGGCCTGTTAGCGGGTTTGGTCTGACGTGGTATTTGGGAGAATCCAGCCTAGAAATGTCTCCTCTGTCTCCGTGCTTCCCGTTTATTTCATTTGTATTATTTTTGTGATGCTGGGGATGAAACCCAAAGTGAGTTTCAAATGTTCAGCCACTCAGCCACCCTCAGCCTGTGCACCGAGAGACTCTACCAGTGGAGGTCCCAACGGTTGTCTTCCTGCAATCGGCCAAGACGCGGAGCTGTGCGGCAGGCCGGTGCCATCACCAGAGACCCCAGACACGGGGCGGTGGTTCCCAATGGAAGGGGCAGCTCAGTATTAATGAAAACCCTGCCCGGCCCGGGGCTCGCACACGCTGTCCCGGAGTGGTGCGACCCAACCGTCACCCCTGTTTCTACCGTGTCACTGGACCATGCTGGGAGACGTCTCACCTTGTCTTTTCCCCTTTGCTGGGGACTCCAGGTGAAGAACCAGTCACTATCAGCCCTGGAACCGCAGTGTCCTCGGGAGCAGGCTGATTCTACACGGCAGCCTGCCCAGCCGGCCTCTGTGGGCCCGGCAGCCACCCCAGCTCCTCTGGGGAGAGGGCGCTGCGCCAAGTGGGCATGGCCGGCCAGACTCTGAGTTCAGGCTCCCCTCTTTCTCGCTGCAGGGGTGGAGCCCAGGCTTCTGATGGCTGGGCAAGGTCTCTACCATGGAGCTCCATCCAGCCGCGCCTTTAGTTGTTAGCATGGAACTTCTGAGAATACTTTTCACCATATTGCAGTCATAGCTAAATGATTATTGAATTGTTTTATTATTTTATGTCACTCCTATCCTAATAGCTAATCTACTCTGCAAAGCATCCTATGTTGTTGAAAGGGATGAAGAACATACGGGCCCTGCCTTGTGCTGCCTTCTGAGCTGGTCTTCACTGCGGTCCCACGTCATTCCCGACCCGGGTAGGACGCAGTCCCCGTCCAGGCAGGACGCAGTACTGATCTATGGGCAGGATACAGTTCCAATCTCCAGGTAGGACGCAGTACCCATCAGGTCAAGACGCAGTCCTGATCTTTAGGCAGGACATCTTCTCGGTCTGGGCAGTATGCAATACTGATCTATGGGCAGGACACTGTCCTGATCTCCGGGCAGGACACAGTACCCATCGGGGCAGGACGCCGTTCTGATCTCTAGGCAGGACATAGTCTCGGTCCTGGCAGGACACAGTCTGGATCTCCCAGCAGGACTCCGCCCTGATTTCTCCCAGGCCCCACACATGCGCCCTGCCCAGCGGTTCTGGTCTCAGGTCTACAGGCAGCTGGTCCCTTCTGGAACCCTCCCATGCAAACAATTTCCAAAGAGTTATAAATTTTAAGTTGAAATGAAGCGTTGGGTCCTGACACCGACTTTTCAGAGCTGTCCTGAGCCTTTCACTGGCAGGTATCTCTGCGGTCTGCAGATGTGCCCGCACCGCGGCTTTTTACTTGTGGGTGCTCCTGGCTGCCTTCTCATGGCACCTAGCGTGAGTGTACAGTGTGTTTTGGGGTTCAGGTGCTGCCCTCTTTTAAAAGTTGCTTTATTTATTTTACTTAAAACACTTTAACTGATACATAAAAATCATACATATTGATGGGGCACCATGTGATGTTTTGACACATGGATACATTGGGTAATGTTCAAATGGGAGTAAATGCGTCCATTTCCTCAAGCAATTATCATTTCTTTGTGATGAAAACATTCGCCACCCTTTCTTCTAGCTTTAAAACAATGCGTGATACATTATCCTTATCGTCAGTCACTGTACTCTGCAGTAACACCCGGAACTCGCTTGCCCTAACTGTGACTTGGTATGTGCTGGTCCACCTGTAGCCACCCTCCCCCAGGGTCCCACCTCTGGTTACCCCTACTTCACTCTCCGCTTTGCTGGGATCCGTCCTCTGTATTTCACATAGGAGTGAGGTGCAGTGCTTGTGCGTCTGGCCTGTTTCATTTTTCTTAACGTACGGTAAAACAGCGAAAGGTTGGGGCTGGGCTCACTGCGTCTCACCGGTAGCCCCCTTCTTTGGCATGCACGAGGCTCTGGGTTCAATCCCCAGCACCAGAAAAAGAAGTATGTAAAAGATTAGTATCAAATTCTAGTAGCTTTAGACAGCAAAATCTTTTTCCTGCCTTGAACTCACGCCAATGTTGCTGTCTCGGCCTCCTGAGTGCTAGAGTTATAGGCGTGTGCCACCACACCCGACTTAGACAGGAGACTTTAAAAAAATATATTGGCGCATGTTAGCCATACAGAATGGTGGGGTTTGTTTTGGGAAATCGGTGTATGCATTTAAAATATCTTGAGCATTTTCTGTCCATTACCCACCTCTTTCCCCCGCCCCCCGTACCCCCAACCAAATCCCATCCCTATTTCTGAGTTTTGGTCCTAGAGGAAACTTTTTTTTAAACAGAACAAAAATTAACATAAAGGGCAATCTTTCTAACAGTCTTTATGGACTTTTCTGGCAAAATATATGTGGAGATGCTGTTCAGCTTACCATAGGATGTGTCAGGTCCTGGTGTTTTAAGTCCAAAATAGCATTGAACATACTCAGCCCACCCAACATCAGAGCTCTGCCCTGTCTATCTCTGTAGGCCCAGAGCACGTACATGTGCCTGCACTTGGGCAAAATCATCTAACCCAAAACCTGTTTTATACTAAAGCAGGGAGTATATCAATCAATGTTTGTTTTTGGTTTTTGAGATAGGGTTTCGCTAGGTAGCCCAGGCTGTTCTCAAACTCACAGCAATCCTCCTGCCTCAGCCTCCTAAGTATGTACTGGGATTACTGGCATATATCACCACACCCATGTAATTTATTCTCATGTAACTTATTGAACACAGATGTGAAAATGAAAAACTGAACTGTCTAGGGTTTTGCGCCATTGTACAGTTGAAAAATTGTTGAAGTTGAGCCATCTTTAGGAAGGATCTGTGTTGTGGAGAGTTTATTCTCTGGAAATTATTTGGCAAACTTCTACCTGAGGTCAAATGTGGGTTGCCACTGGGTGTCATGTTTTTCTTGAGCTAGGAATGACTTTTAAGTACATATGTAAGTACTCACACTTCACTGCTTGGTTCCCAAAGCCTAAAATATTTATTGTCTGACCCATTAAGAAAAGTTGGCCAACACAGCTCAACAGAGAGGGATGAACAACCGACTCAGCGATGCCCATTGGAAGCACTCTGGGAGCAAAGCAAGAATCTGGGGGAGTGAAAGGGAGTGGGCACATTTTACTCAGCCTGTTGGGTAGTGCATATGTTTATAAGTGTGCCTTTGGGGGCTGGGGATTTAGCTCAGTGGCAAAAGCGCCTGCCTGGCAAGCGCAATGTCGTGAGTTCGGTTCCCGGTACGGAGAAACCCCCCCCCCAAAAAAAAAGTGCCTTTGACCAGAAGACCAATTTTTTGTTTATATCAGCGTGGTTGAAAGTCCTGATGTCAGAGATTGTTCCCTTCAGTAGGCACACACAAAATCCACAGATAAGGACGCATCAAATGAAAACACAGTAAAAGTTACCAGGAAATAGCAGTTTGTGGGAAGATTTGGGTCGCTGCTGTGGACCCGGACTGTAGTCCCACAGCAGCCTGGCTCTTGCCATGTTTCCGACTCCGACTACAAACGTGTGTTTCTCAGGCACAGGCTGCCCCGTGTCCTGCTTATAGGGAAATTCCCAGGCAGCTCTGAAGTCCTGTCCCGGGGAAGGTAAACAGCAGTGCTTTCTGGCTGCGAAACTGATACGTGTACATCCCTGGGGTGGCACACACTTGGAAACTAAACAGGCCCGTCCATTCAGTGCCGCACCCGGCGCCAAGAGCAATAGATGGATCCTTGGGCCTTACAAAGGCAGCTCACAGTAGTCCCTGATAGGATGGAACAATATCTTTCAAAGTTTCAAAACACAGATAAGATGAACTCATTTGTATTTCTTGGGAATTACTCTTTTGCAACAGTGAGACGGCGCAGCCCGGTTTCCGCTGTGCTGGTATGCGGTCAATACCGCCACCTGCCGGCCCAGGGGACGGAAGGCGGGTTGTGTCAACATTTCTTCCGTAGAACCGCTCCTGTGAGATCGAGCTAAATCTCTTGGTAGGATGGTGGAACGCTCTATCCTTTTAAAATGTAATCAGTTTCCTTTTCTTTGCCAACAGCTTTCCGAGAATTGTGCTTGTAGGTGTGACCGTGTTTGTAATGTTAGTGGATGTGAATTAACAGCACAGCTATAAACCATGTCCAACGTACTTTTGTTTAAAGTTGTGAGAGTTATGAATCTTTGTGCTGCTAATGAACACTTTTGTAAATACTACCAGTTCAGTTGTTTTGTTTTTTTTCTTCTTCTTTAAGGGACGGGTCCACTATGTTGCACAGACCAGTTCTGAACTCCTGTGCTCCAGTCACTCTCCTGCTTCGGCTTCTCCGTTAGCTGGGACTGCAGCCCTGTACCCTACGCCCGGACTCTGTCTTTAAAACGCATGGTGCAGACAGATGGAGGAGAGAGGGTGGGGCCTGCGTCGATGTTCCTGACGCTGGAACCACTGATGAAAGGTGCTTCCAGTGGAGGAAGTTTATATCCACCGATTAAATGAGGGTTTGTGATTACTCTTTCAGTGCACTTTAAATTCATTCTTCACTGACACAGTGCACTATTTTAATGTGCTTGACTGACTTTTTCATTTTTCCTCATGTTTTTATCTGCATTGTTTTGCTGCATTTACTTCTTCTAACATATGTCCCAACACACATTTGATTGGAGGCAGTTAGCTTTACCAAATGATTTTGTTACTATCTCTGTAATTTGGGGCTGCCTTCGAATTTATTTCTATATTATTTTTTTGAATAGTGTGCTTTCAGATAATGGGAGTTGCTGGGGAAAAGACCGTAACAGCAAGTATCACGCTGTTGCAATACGCCAGACTTTAAAAGGCAGCAGTGGGCCGGGGTGTAGCTTCATGGTAGAAGCTTTGCCTGGCATATGCAAGGCTCTGGGTCCATCCCCAGCGTTGCACAAGAACAGCCAAACCCAAAAAGTGTTGTTGGTGGGAAACATGTATACAAGCACACACCAACTAAGGTATCTACGTCTATACAAGCGAGAACACCATGAATAGACTCCTGTACACATAACTGGAAGTGTAGCATATACGCCCAGAGACAGGGAAGCTTTATTCTTAGACAACAGTTCAGAATTTCAAGTTTAAAAAGTGCAACCATCTCTACCTCCCACAACAAGGAGCATTAAAAACCAAAGAGCAATATAACATTGAAAACCTGGTCAATGTAGTTTCAGGCTTTAAACTAACTTTTGTAATATTGAAACTGGTAACGAACAGTGTGCCTTTTGAGTATTTGGTTGAAAGCATATTTTGGTTCTCATCCATAAGGGAACACAACTTATTTTCGGCAACTCTGTCTCCTTGGATTGCACATTTTAAGATGGTTGGAGAGAAGCCCGGGCTTTCTTACTTAGCGGTTAAAATCTAGTTGGAACTCTTGGCGTTTGTGTTCCTTTACCCATTAGTTCAAACTACTCCTCACCAGATGAGGTTGAGGTTTTGAAGTGGGAGACAGCAGCCGTGGGATCCGGTTCTCTTTTGCTGGGAAACAAGGGGTCCTGCCAGGCTAAGGGACCGGTTTCTAACCGAGGCTGGCCTGCGCTGTTGGTTTAAATAAATGATGGGTGCTTGGAATTGAAGGAATGCTGTTATCTGGCACTAACTGAACTCTTTTTCCTTTTAGCCACACATTTATTGGTCTACTCTGTTCCTACCATATTATTTTTTCATATGGGGTCTTGCTATGCTGTGCAGGTGGCCTAGATCTCCAAGCATTCTCCTGCCTCAGCCTCCTGGGTAACAGGCACTACCGCGATGCCACCGTACCTACCGTCCCACCATGTTTTAAAGCGACCCTTTAGATCTATACATTTAAAAAGTTTATATTGTGTGAATGTGTAAAATGCACAAAATAAATCAATAGAGTCTATGTGATTTCTAAGTGAGGGTTGTTATCAAAAGATGAGTCCATGCCCAGACTCTCACACTCATGTATACATTTGTATGAGTGCATGTGTGTGTATGTGTGTGTGTGTGTGTGTATTGGGAGATGGACCCCACGACCTTGTGCATACTAAACACATGCTGTGCCACTGAGCTACCCTCTACCCCCCTGTATCTCAGGTTTCATCACCTGCCTTTGTAGAAATGATGCCACAGGATGAGCCCTCCTGGTCAATCATTTGTCTTTTCATTCATTCATTGGTTAATGTTTTCATTAATTAATTCTGTACCTGCCGAGCTTATGGAGAACCTATCATAATTAAATTCTATGTGGAAAGAGACAGGTAGAGAAGTTGAAGAGGGCTGCTACCTTTCTTCTAGCTCTTGTTTTGCATTGGGTGTGTGTTTCTAATCCTGCTCTCGAGCAGCAGGACTGGAATTCCCCTGCCGTTCCTTCTTTGGCTGCTCCTCGGGGCTCCTTTCCCCACAGATCGTCATGTCTGTTAGTCGGGACTGCTGAGGCAGCTGCTATCCTCGAGCAACCGTGGAGAAAGCTGGCCCACAGGGTTTTCGTACCACGTTAAGGTAGATTTGCTGACATGTATAACATTGAAAACCTGGCAAACCTGGTTACATTTTTATTTAAAACTTCTGAACACCTTCAGGAAGTCTATCTTTCTTCACAAAGGTGCCCTGTAATAATAACAACAATTAACTTTGAATGTTCCAAAGCAGCTATCAGAATTGGGTGGGTTAGCTAGAGACATGTTTTTGTCCATGTGCTTGTGCGGGCTTTGGGCTGTAACTCATCAGCGTCTTAGTCTGGTGGCCTGTGTTCACAGGGGTAGGATTCAAAGGGATACAATTACGTAAACCCTCCCCTCACCAACATAGATTCCTTTCTAAGATCCCCCACTGTTGCTTAACACTGTGGGCCCTACTCAACCTTTTATATTGCTTTTCCTATACCTACACCCAGGATAAAGGTCTACTTGTAAGTTAAGCACAGTAAGAGATCAACAGCTGACAATAAAATAGAATAATTATAACAACATGCTGTCATAAACATACGTGCATGTGGCCTCTCTCTGAGGGTCTTACCGTCCCGTGTTTAACCTTCTTCTTGTACTAGGTTGGGATGCCACTTCAAGGAACTGTTTTGTGGTATCCCTCTGGCATGTCTGAATTGCCAGGGACACTATTGCATTTTGGGACCAGTATGAGGTAGTCAGGGTGACTTCAGCGCGTGCACGTGCGCGCCACCAGAACAATTACCTGATAAGCAGAACAGCCGCTAGGTGGCCAGGGGCGGGCGGCGTAGACAGTGTGGATGTGCTGCACAAAAGGCTGATTCAGTTCCAGGCAGGACGGAAGGAGATGCTGAGGGATCTCATCACACTACTCAGCACCAAGAGCAATTTAACACTGGTGAGGTACTTATTTCTGGAATTTTCCACTTGATCTATTTAGAACACAGTGGGCAGTGGGCCGCTGAAACCACAGGAAACAGAACTATGGATGAAGAGGGGCACTGCTGTGGCATGAACATATTGCCGGTATTCACTGAAAAGTAAACAAGTTACCTACCATTTCTGGCTTACACAATTTGTAAATTTATTATTTCATATAGAAAGAAATCCAGAGGCAAGAGAGTCTAGGGTCTGCAGCTCAGTGTTGTTATGAAGAATTTGTGTTCTTTCTCTTTCCCACACTGACAGACTGGGGGCCCCAAGGATGCCTACACCCTAACCCTAGGACCTGGGGAGAAGACAAATAACAACCCATGACCGGAAACAGCTTTCTTTGTTTCCTTTCTCCCCTTCCTCCCTGCCTCTTCCTCCTCTCCCTTCCCATCCTCCCTCTTCTCCCTCTTTTCCATCTCTCCCTCCTCCTCCTCCCCCTCCGGCAATTTCTCCACATCTGCCTTAACACTTGCTATTTTCCTTTTTGTCCTCACGGTTGTAGTTTGGTGCTGGGGATCAAATGTAGAGCTTTATGCTCGCTAAGTGAGCACCCTACTCCTGATCCGCTTCCCAGCCAGCTCTGTGACTGACACCGCTGTCCCGGTGGGTGCAGAGTGGCATCTCACCGTGATCTGATTTCTCCAGTGACTAATGAGGTTGAACATGTCTCCATGCACTTCTTGGCTATTTGTGTATCTTTGGAAAAATGTCTCCTTGAGTCCTTGCCATTTGTGAATTGTTTCCTGTTGTTGAGCTGCAGGAGATAATTGCATGCACACCTGCTCATTTCCAAGTCATAATATCAAGCTGCATTATTAAGTTGAACAGGAAGCCCCGTGATCTAGCCCATGATCTACCCCGCAATCTACCATATCATGGTAAATCTTCGGGGTGCTTTATACAGTTAACATTTGCTTGAAAAATGCCAATTGATGGGGAAAGTCTGACGAGGAGGTTAAGGCAGCTTAATTTTATTTGAATCTATGCGTACTTTCATTTTACCCTTCCAGCCACCCTCTGCAGCATCCAGACTTGTGCCTTCCCTGGCGCAGTGGACCCTACGCACATCTGAACCCCTGGGCTTTTAGGTTATCCTTTCCCTGCCCTGCTGTAAAGCTTATCCTCATATCTCAGCCAAGCTCCTTTTCACTTTGTGAGAGTGCCCGTCAGCTACTGCTTTTAATAACACACACTTTCTGTCATCTCATTTAGAAAAAATTTCTCACAATTCCACATTTTAGGTTTACTATGTCTTTTTTGGTGTGTGAAGCTGATTCAGCCCTTCTACGCAATGTGAGAAATCACTTAATAAAATGTTCCACTCGGTTCTCTTTTATGAATCTGGAAGGGTACTGGCTGTGTTACTGGGTCACGGAGGAACATCGGACCCTTGTCTTCTCCTGGCTTCAGATCCCTCTCTGACGGCCCTTGTCACAGGGCTGTGCTTGGCCAGCGCACGATGTGGTACTTTAGGCTCCCCGGGCCCTGGTTGTGGCTTCTCCAAGATTACTCTGAACTCCCCCCTCTCAGCCCATAGAGGAAGGTATAAAGAAATGCAAGTCAGTGAAAGCCAGTGAGCTGCTCTTTCGGTTTGCTGTTGGCTTGGGTGATTGTTTACTGCCTGCCGCGTTCCCTTGTCTGGCATAGGACACAGTCTCTGCGGATCTCACCGTGCACTTTAGTGGTTTCTCCCTGTTATGGGCTGAGCTGTGTTCCTTTGCCAAATTCATATGTGGTCATACTTGGAGGTAGAGTTTACAAGGGTTATCAAGTTAAATGAGGTCACGACGATGGGCCGTAGACCATTGTGGCTGGTGTCCCTATAGGAAGAGAGCTCAGGACACAGACACAGGCAGAGGGAAGACCATGGGCAAACACAGGGAGAGGACAGCCGTCTGCAAACGGCGGACAGAAGCCTCACGTTGGCGTGGGAAAGGAAGAATACCCGTTTGGCCTTGCTGGGAGAACTTGAAGGCCCCGCTCTGCTCACCCCCTCAAGCTGCACGTTTGGGAGGGGAGCCGGGCAGGAAGACCCGGGGTGACAACCACTGGGTGCCACCATGCTCTGGGTCCTGGCTCCTATTGTATCACACGTGGTCATGAAGATGTCACCCCCACCGCTGGGCACGTTGGCTGAGGACCCTTGATCTTGGACACTGGGGAGAAGGGTCGGGGAGGGACCCCAGACTCTGCCCAGAGCAGCTCTGAGAGCAACACTGCTTTCCAGAGTTGTGTTCATTTCTTCCCTTCGGGAAGGTGAGTTCCGTGAGGTTTCCCATCGCCTGTAGTGTTCTACCCTCTGCACATAGAATAATGCCTGGCATCCCACAGCTCTTTGTTAATGAGTAAGTACATGCGGAATGGTCAGGAGGAGACCCATGCTGACTGCAATGCCAGGCGCGTGCTTGTGTTTTCTCCTGTCCCGTCCCACAGGACCTGTCGTGGCAAGAACTCTCGTTAGCCCACAGGAGGCAGAGTGCTGGGCAGATGGTGCGGCTGTGAGGCCCAAGGGGAGAAGGCATCGAGAGTGCACCGAAAGAACTAATGTGAGGCGGGAGAGTGACCCTTAAAAGTCATACAGATTAATCATATTTCCAGATTACTCACTAAGGCTCAGGTCCTTGTCTTGGTTCTGGCTGCTATGACACATTTTTATAGGCGGAGTGGTTTATAAACAACCAACGTTTATTTCTGGAGGTGGGACTGGGTTATGGCGAGGTTATAGCTTTCTTCCTGGCTTGCAAGTGGGTGCCTGGCTGTGTCCTCCAGGGGCCCAGAGGGTGCTCCTGTCTATTCTCTCACTACCTTAAGGCCCATTTTCTAAGACCATTGCCTTGGGGGTT
The DNA here is from genome assembly GCF_000276665.1 of Chinchilla lanigera. Classification (NCBI taxonomy): domain Eukaryota; kingdom Metazoa; phylum Chordata; class Mammalia; order Rodentia; family Chinchillidae; genus Chinchilla; species Chinchilla lanigera. Next base: position 10,973,171 of record NW_004955465.1, on the reverse strand, counting down.
AGGAGTTCAATAGCTTTGGGAAGATTCAAGCATTCAGACCACAGAAGTTCACGAGCAAGGGAGACTCTCAGTGACCAGAGCCCAGTGTCACCGTGGTCCAGCTATAGCCATCACGGCAATGGAAACGTCTCCATTCCCACCCAAACAGCAACAATTAGAAGGACGGATGACTAAAGCCCGACAAGGATGTGGGGAGACAGGGTGGTACTTGTGGGACTGCAAACTGGTACAGTCATTCTGGAAAACCATCAGTTTCTTTGTGAAATTCAGTGTGCGTCTGCTCTCTGACCCGGAGATCCTTCTCTTGAAATTGTGCAATGTGAAGCTTTCACAACAGTGAGTGGTGGCCCTGATTCAAGACCACAGGATGAGCTGCCGAGACATCTGGGAAGGAGACCTCCTGCTTGCCAGGTGCTTCAAAGACCTGGGTTTGTCACAGCAATGGTGTAATGGAAAAAAAAGAAAAAAGGAAAAAGAAAGTCTTTGTATTTCTGGCTTTGGAAAGGGAGGCAGCGCTGCTGCTTGGGAATCCTCAGGTCCGGGAAGAGGGCAGGTCACCGCGGCTTCCATACAGCTCTGAAGCTGTGTCCCTGGAGGACGTGAAGCCGGGGAGACCACAGGAAGAGGGTCTGGAAGGACTGAGCCATTGGAGCCACCCCTGGAGGCCGGCGATGGGGACGTGTGTGCTGAGGACGGAGGGCGTGGACCCCTGCGGGGCATCTCTCTTGTGAAGGACCCGTCTGGCTGCAACACGAGTGAGCCACTCTGGCAAGGTGACAAATGGTGCCTGGCACCCGCAGGGTCAGCTGAGCAATGTGCCAGCCTCCTGGGAGACCACAGGACTCTGGCGCCCTGGGAACAAGGACCCCTAGATGATCCAGGAGGACAGGAAAGTGCAAGTTTGGAATCTGCAACTCCTGCCAATCTCCAGGTAGAGGTTTGAGCCTGCTCTGATTATCCTGGACATGCACAGTGCTTTGTGTTCACCTTCCACACCCACTGTCCTTCCTCACAGCAATGGGACTTTCTCAAGGGTCCGGTCTGATTCTACTTCTCACCCGAGGCCTGGCACAGGATCTGGTGCACAGTAGCTTTTAGGCAGTGCTAGCTGGAGAAGAGGGCAACACTGAGGGCTGGAACAGGGAAACCTCACTGAGGTCAGCAAAAGGGAGAAAGCGGCAAAGCAGACCAAGGTTAAGCGAATTCCTGCCTTACTACTGCGCTTAGGAAGAGCAGCTTCCCTGGGTCCTTTGCTCCCGCTCCAGGTGAGGGGCTGTCCCTCTGTCCAGGTATTCTTACTGAAGAGCAACATGCGGGAGGAGACAGGTTACAGAACCATGCTGTGTTTCCTTTGTGATAAACCTGGGAGGGAATTTGTCCCACATTGCACTTCTAACCCAGGTTTCATGTTGACCTATTTTGATCTATCCAACAACTAACAAAGTTCTGGTTAGAAACCCAAATAACGATTGAATTGGAAAAATAAACCATTCACTTTCTAAGAGTTGCTGTACTTACTTCACATTTTGTGGTTGATTTCTCTAGAATAAACATATTTCTCACAACACTTTGTACCCGATAGTCCATAAAGAAAAAAGGGGAGTTTGTTTCTAAAATTTGAGAAAGCAAGCTATTGAAAATATGCCCACTTAGAAAGTTTTTTTTTTTGTATTTGATTTCCATAAAACTTGACCTTTGCAAACAGTTTTATTTTGGCCTCTCTATGGTATTTGATGGATTCCAGTTGAAATAAAAAGCATTATTCTTGGTACATTTTAGTTCCTGGAATGGAGACTTGTGAAATTGTTTCATTGTATTTAAGGACTGATTTATGAGTCTTACAACAAACAAATACACAAGTGCTCATTCTAGACAGGCCAAGTTGATTAGTGGCTGGTGGTATTGACATAGAACCCTGATAGGCCAAGGTATAAAGAGTTTAACAGGGAGACTGAGGCAGAAGGATCATGGGTTCAAGCTCAGCCTGGGCAACTTAGGAACTTAGCGAGACACTATCTCAAATTAAAAAAAAAATTAAAAAGAGGAGGGGGGATGTAGCTCATTGAGAAGGCCCTGGATTCAACTTTAACAACACACACATGCACACACGCATGCACATACGCACCCTCATGCACTCAAAATAATTTTTAACAACCTATTAACTCCTTGTCCTACTTATAGGGTAAGTGCATGTCAGCATTTTCCAACTATAATGTGGGTAAGAAAACAAACACAGGTTAGATTTGAGACATGCTTTAGAACACAGATTTATAGTTTTATAAACAGTAACTGGGGTAGACATGTCCATGGTGTGCCTGGCTGACTGCTGCATGTGAACTCAGGGGCAGACTGTGTGTCCATGTCCTCTGGCCATCATGGCCATTGTCTTCGTCCTCTGGTGGCCATGGCCCTTGACTTGCTTCAACCAGTGGAATGCTGTGTCTGCCTGTCAGCCTTTCGCTCACCTGCTGTGTTGGTTTGTCTAGTGTTGCTATAACAAAATACATGGGTCTGGGTAACATAGGAAATAAGAGCTTTATTTGGCTTATGATTCTGGAGACAACAGGATCTAATAGCATGGCACCTGCACAACATAGCTGTGTGCAGGAGGGAAAGGTCACATGGCAGGACAGGAAGCATGAGAAGGAGCCATGGAAGCCACGCTTGCTGTATAATAACCCCCTCCCTCAGGAGCTAACCCAATGTAAGACACCAGCATTCATCCTGTCTGAGGGCAATGTCCTTGTGATCTAATGACCTTCTCTAAGCTCCACTGCTTAAGGGTTCTACCACCTTTCCACATGACCACACTGAGGACCGGGCTTCAGCACGTGGCCTTTGGAGACAATTACTTCTGAATGTTGGCACCTGTCACAGTCATCATGGATGCATGCATCCAATGGTCCCTCCAACCCTGCTGGTTCCTGTGTGATCAGGACAAGCAATCCCTGGGCACTGTTGTGTGGCTCATTGGAGAGAAATAAGCTGAGATGTTCACATGTTACTGCAGCATAATGGAGCCAGTCCCAGTGGATATGGTAAATTACACCTCTATACGCAAAAGGGGCCTGGATGGATGCTATGTGCACAGGTGGGTAGAAAACAATAGGCATAACGGAAACAGCGATGCATTCACCAAACGGTTCTTTTCCTCCCTGTGCGCAGAAATAGGCAGCATTGTTTAACTGCTCGTGAATCAGTTCTTTTCAATGAAATGCGGAAAGAAGAGATGTTGGCCACATGGAGGCCTACCCATAAGACATCTCCTAGGGAATCCCCTGCATGCTCTCCCCTTCCCTGTGATCCAGATGCAGAGAACAGAGAGAGACTCTCAGAATAGGAACCCCAGTAGAACCCGAATTACTGAATGGAGAAAAGTCCTCATATGCCCTACATGACCCACATTGGACTGGGATTTGAGGGATTAAAGGAAAAGCAGCAGCCAGAAAACCCCTTATTTATTTAAGTCACTGGGACTTTGGGGTAGTTTCAGGAATTACCAACAGTTGCACACATTCTTAAAATTAAAGAGACTTATTTTAATCTCAAACCAGCCCCTTGCTTAATAGAGGAAATGAAAATTAAAGTCACTAAGGTTAGAAAAAGAATATCCACTTGCCATTACTGCTTAGAATTGTCCTGGTGGTAGCAGCCAGTGCAATTAGGCAGGAGGAATGGATCTGTTAGCCATTCCAGATCAACCACGGGAGGCACTGCCCATGCATGGGACCTAATACCGCTAGAGATTTGGTACGTTACGAAAGGGATATGGAATCAGGGAAGAATAGAGGGAGCATACAATAAATGATGCTGGAACCACAGGACAGACATCTGAATAAAACTAGAACTCTACCTCAAATATTTAGATTGCAGATATACCAAAGCTCGAAGTGTAAAGGACAAAAACAGAAACACAGAAACAAACCACAAAAATACTATGAGACCACAGAAGAATTAAAAAAAATCTTGGAGTAGGAAAAGTCTTTCTAGTTATGATTACAAAACTCAGAAGTCACACAACGAAATTGTTGAGAATACAGAAAATTCTGAAAGTTCAAAATTTATAAGATAAAGTTGGAAAGATATTTAGAAATTGTTCCACAAGCAAATGGCTGATTTTCCTAATACTTAAATTGATGGTTACAAAAAATAGAAAAGTTTCAATAGGGGCTGGGGATTTAGCTCAGCGGCAAAAGCGCCTGCCTGGCAAGCGCAAGGTCGTGAGTTCGGTTCCCGGTACCGGAGAAAAACCAAAAAA
>NW_004955465.1:10912004-10968813 GCF_000276665.1 Chinchilla lanigera | reverse complement strand
AAAAAAAAAAAAAAAAAAAGAAAAGTTTCAATAACACAGTAGAAAAATGGGAAAAGGATGAGAATAAGTGGGACCCAGAAGAGCTAATCAAATAAAGTTTTTTTAACCACGTGTTTGGCTTCAAATGATATATATAAGATAAAACAATGACTGTCCCCTGCTTGTACCCATCACCCAACCTCAACATGTTCAACTCCTACCCAATCTTGTTTTATCTATCATCACCTCCACATGCGCACTTTCTCCAGAAATACTAATTTCTACCTATCAGACTGACAAAGATTTTAGAAACCAACCTACTTCACTGGAGAAGAAGTGAAAACACAGGAAGTCTCCTACACTGCTGGAAGAATGTAGATCAGTTACAGTCTCTAGAGAGATCAATTTATTCTTATCTATCAAAACTGTAAGCATTTTCAACCCAGAAATTTTCCCCCAAGGCTGTTATATGGCTATACCTGTACATGTGCAAACATACTATCTACAAAGTTACTGATTGGATTAGCCAATGGTTGGCTGTATAATACAGGCTAATCTTCTGTAGAGAAGAGAAAAATGAGGTGGCTGTGTTGCTGTGGAGTGTCCTCCACCTGTACTGAAAAGTGAAAATGCGAAGTGCAGGAGGGCATAGGAGCAGAAGTGCCTGCTCTGGTTTAGATCTGAAATGTCTTCCAAATATCTAACGTGTTCACAAGTGGGGCCTCCAGAAGGTGACTGGGTCATGGGAGCAGATTCTTCCAGTGATGAGCTCCTAGCTCAGAGGCTCTTAGGAGATGTTGCTGAGTTGGAGGAGCTGGGTCACTTTGGAGGGTCACCCTCTTGCTCTGATTTTTCCCTCTCTCGCAGGTTCCTGGCTGCCATAGGTTGAGTGTTGTCCTCTTTTATGTCCTTCTGTTGTGTTATTTCTACCGTGAAGCCAGAGGTCAATGGACTGAACCTTGATAAACCATGAACCAAAAGAAGCCTTTCTTTCTTAAATTATGGGTGTCAGGTATTTTGTCCCAGTGATGGAAAAGCTGACCAGTACAGCTCCCAGTTATATGAAATAAGGGGTGTGGAAGGCTGGTAGCAGTATGTGCTTAAGGGTCTCTCCAGAAGGAATGTGGTAACTGGATGTCTTACTCCATTTTAAGTTGCATTAACAAAATACCCAAAGATGGATTATATACAAAGTACAGAGATTTATGAGGTTTACAAGGCAAGTGGCTGGCAGTCCAAAGAGTCTGGTGGTGGTGCTCTCATGAGGGACCCCCCATTGTCTCCAACATGACAGAAAAGCAGAAGGTGAGTTGCTGCCTGCGGAAGGGATGAGTGTGTCAGGTGACTATGCTTTATAATAACCTCGGGAACTGCTCTAGTCACACAGACCCAACCCACTACTTCCAGGCAGGCTTCATCATTCTCAAGGAGCCCGAGACCCAATAGCCTCCCTTGGGCCCCACCTTTTCATGTTTCCACTCCTCATTATCACACAGGGGCCAAGCTTCCAGCACAAGCACCCCTGGAGGACGAAGTGGATCCAAATCACAGCAGCAGGGGTAAGGAGGGAGGGGATGCACTTAGTTTTCCACATATACTTCTAAATGTGTATCTTGATCAAGTGTAACAGTTCAAGCACAAAATTAAGTGTTAGAAACAAACTAAAGTTTGGCAACCAGTACATTGAGACTATAAGACTTGTCTCTTCTCAGTCCGTGAAGATCCTGATGACAACTTCTCTTTGGAAATTAAGAGAGACTCATGTGAGAGTCATCTTTTGAATTAAAAACAAATGAGTGACCCTTGATTTTCGTTTGTAGTTGTAGAGGATGTTATTCTGTAGGGAAAATGCACTTGACTCATGTTCTAACAGGAGAATAAAGACAATCCTGTGTGCCAACATCTCTACATATATGTACCTGCAGGTACACAAGCACACAGCCAGGGAGCATACACATGTATGCACACGTGAAGGTCCCTTGCATTCCTACACACACGTCGCCTGCACACATGCTCCTGTCTTGGAAACTTGGTTCCCTTCCCAAGTCACATGAGCAACTCAGTTTGCAAACTGTGTGGAAACCAGCGCTGGCCTACAGCAAAGCGTTTCTGGGTCATTCAGCTGTCATGGCCCTGGAGGGGGGCTTTGTTTGATCAAATACTGTATGTTTTGAATTGCGTTGTTTTACAGTTTTCCAAAGAGCTGTCCAGAATGCTCCCTACCTCTTACCCACAGAAGAGTCCCAGCCACCTCAGTGCATTCCCCTCTCCCAGCTGACTGAGCTGGGAGACTGTGTGAGCTGCTGGGAGGCCTCTTTGCCCCCGGGAGGGACGCAGGAGGTGGTTTTCTTTCCTGCTTCATCCCATTACTGAGGATGGCTGCTCACTTTCCTCCTTGGCTTTCTTATGTGCAGTGTGGTGTTGGCATTCAGGTACCCCTGCAAGTGAGTGGCTGGCTCTGCACTGTCTCAAAAGGGTTTTCTACCTGCATTTGTAAAGTTCCCTAATGTCTGTCAGAAGCAATGACTCTATATTTAGTAGATAAAAACATTCACCTAGAAAGCCCAGTGGAGAACCCCAGTGGTACAAAACCAACTTCCTACAGTCAGTATATTGACTCTTGTGAAGTGATGCCTGCTTGTCTTAGAATTAATTGATTAACAATTTGTTTTGGTCAATAGCTCTTAAGGCCCAGGCTTTTATTCTGGATACTGGGGACACAGTGATAAGAAAGACAAAGCACAAGGCCTCCTTAGGTTGATAAAATAGTGGTGTAAAGTTTATACACGGTGTTCTGCATGTGGCTGTGTGCTCCTGCCCCAAGGCAGCACACAGCCCTCTACTGAACTCTGTCTGGGTACCATCCTCAGCAGAAGGGGATAGTTTAAGTCCAAGCTCTGATCCCTCCTTGGGAGGCAGCCACATCTGATGATGAACTATCTGTGACACACCGCTAACTATCTACCCCACACCGCTAGGATGGATTTTTTCTTTCATCTTATCCTTGCTTTGCAGATTCTTACTAAAAGAGCAAGAAATTGTGGCCTTGGTCATTTCTTTCTTTCTTTTATCCTTTTTTCTGGTTTTGTTTTTCTTTTTGAGACAGTCTCACTGTGCAGTTCAGGCTGGTCTTGAGCACTTTGTAGCCCAGGCTGGTCTTGACTCACAACAATCCTCCTGCCTCAGCCTTGCTCATTTCTAAGAAAGCACAGAACATAGTGACTTTGGTCATTTCTTAAATTCACTCTTCTGTATAGATAAATATTTCCTTGCAATTGGTGTGTTCTAATTATAAATACATATTTTCAGAGCAGTCATTCAGAATTGAAGGTCTCTTTTCCCAATTATATTTGATACTTATACCATGTCACTATTTCAAGGACATGCTTTCCAATTAAATCTTATCTTACTTTTAGAGCCATATATACATACAAGTTAGCTTTTAATTTATTTTAAGTAAGTTTGAAAAACAAGCATCCATGAGGTGCTTGCCTCATGTCCTCATAACATATCCTTCAAAGAGAAAAGAGAATGCCTTTCTGGTAGCCCCTGGCCCCAGCTCCCGAAGAGAGAGAACATTTTTGTTTCACAGAAGTCCAGGAAAATGACTTCCCAGTCCTGTTGCCTCAGGTGGGCTGCCTTCCCTATAGCCATGTCCCCGTGTGGGACATATGAATGGACTTAACACAGTCATGGGCTGCCGCTAGAGCTGGAGGGGCAGCAGGGGGCTCCACCAGAAGAAAAGTGAATCAATGGGTATCCTTGCTATGTCCTCATCTGGCAGAGAGAGAGAGAGAGAGAGAGAGAGAGAGAGAGAGAGAGAGAGAGAGAGAGAGAGGTCCCTTCTACAGGCTGCAGAGCAGGGTTTAGATGAAGGTATTCAACAAAGTATTTTTTTTTCCAGTTAATGAAATGCTGCAGAATGAAAGAAAGTGCTTCTTGCTCACTGGAGTGAGGTGGCTCCAGTATCACCAGGCTATGGACCCCTGGTGAGCATCCTGAAAGCCTTTTGGTAGTCTCTGCCATTTCTAATGAAACTAGGATGGATTCAGGACCACGCACACTTCCTGAGGAACCCTTCCATAGACTCCCACGTCTCTCCTCTCTTCCTCTCTCTTTCTCAGGTCTGTATGTGTGTATCTCTCTGCATGAGTATGTTTAAGTCTGTGTGTGTACAACAGTGTGTGTGTGTTGAAATGTTGATGATGGGAAGTGCTTTTGTTTCACGTAAAAACCCTAAGCCTTTACAGTTGTGATAAATGACAAATTTCTCTTTCTTTCCTTTTCTAACCTTCCCACGCTTATTAGGAATGATTACACACAATTAGAACAAAAATCACAGTTAAATTGTTGAGTATTTACTATATGCCAGCATCTCTTGCCACAAGCTCATACAGGGGACATATTTTTATATCTTTCAAAGCTAAAATACCATTAGTAGATCTACAGATCTACAGAAAACATCCCTAAAATTCATCTGGAAGCAGAAGAGACCTAGAATAGCAAAAGCAATCCTGGGCAACAAAGGCAAAGCAGGAGGTATCACAATCCCTGACTTGAAATTATACTACAAAGCTACTGTAATAAAATCAGCATGGGACTGGCAAAAAAAAAAAAAAAAACCTGAGGAACAATGCAACAGATTAGAAGATGCAGACACAACTACAAACACACTCAGCCACTTCTCTTTGACAAATGAGCAGAACATGTTCACTGGAAGAAAGATAGCCTCTTTAATAAATGGTGCTATAAAAACTGGCTTTCCATATGCCAAAGACTAAAATTAGACCCATGTCTATTACCATGGACTAAACTAAAATCAAAATGGATCAAAGATCTAAATATGAAAACAGAAATATTAAATCCACTGGAAGAGAAAGTAGGTAGAAATATTGAAGACATAGGGGTAAGCAGAGAGTTCATGAACAAAACCCCAAAGGCACAGGAAATACTTCCAAGAATCAACAACTGGGATCTCATCTTATTGAAAAATTCTTGCACATCAGAAGATATCACCAACAGAGTAAAAAGAACAAAAATCACAGTTAAATTGGGAAAAAATTTTAGCCAACTGTGCCTTAGACAAAGGACTTCTATCTAGACATATAAAGAGTTAAAAGAAATCAGGCCCCCAAAATTCAAAGACCCAATCCAAATATGGACATCTGAGATGAGTACACATTTCTCCGATGAAGAAATACAAATGGCAAATAAATATATGAAAAAATGTTCAACATCATTGGTCATTTGAGAAATGCAAATTAAAGCAACACTTTGATTCCATCTCACCCCAGAAAGAATGGCTAGCATCAAGAAGTCAACTAATAACAAATGCTGGAGGGGATGTGGGGATAAAGGAACTCTTCTCCACTGTTGGTGAGTGTGTAGACTGGTACAACCACTGTGGAAATCATTGTAGAGATTCCTCAAAAAACTAAGACTATAGGTCCCATTCAACCCAACTATTCCCCCTTCTGTATATTTTTCCAGAAGAACTGAAAACATCATACCACAGTGGTATATTTGCACTCATGTTTATAGTAGCACAATTTGTCATATCTAAATCTTGGAAACAACCCAAATGCCCATCACCTGAGGAATGCATAAAAAAGATGTGGTGTTTTTATACAATGGAGTATTACTCAGCTACAAAAAAGGACAAACTCAAGGCTTTTATAGGTAAATGGATGCAACTAGAGACCATACTCATAAGTGAAATAAATCAGACCTGCACGTGTAAACAGCATATTGTCTCCCTAGTGTAAGAACCTGAAAGGGTAAATAAAATCTGAAAGGTATGATGGATGCTGTGAAAGGGAAAGAAACTGTTCAAAGGGAAGGAACAACTCGGATGAGGGAAAAGAGAAAAGAAAGAAGGGAAAAATATGTATGTGTATGTATAGGATAGCTGGGATAATTGTACTGCAGATTTCTACTGGCCTCTTGAAAGGAACAGCTGTGCTTAAACTTTTTTTTCTTCTTTGTAATTTTTTTTTTTAACCAATTTTGCATGCTCATATATGGTAATCTGAACAACTAGTTTGAAGAGAACAATATGCAATGTAACAACCATTGTTGAATTCTGATCATCTTGTTTAGTGAAATTCTGTATCGTTTCTAAATTTTTTTTATTATTTTTATTCTCTTTTAAAAATAAAAAAAGGCACTTTACAAGTTACAGAAAGAAAAAGCTGAAATAACTGAGGCCTAGTGAGGTTAAGCAAGTTGTCCAACACTAGTGTGTGGCTCTAATGACCTGGGGAAGACACTGAGAATGGTTCTAAATCAGGGGAGAGTGTTGTAGTTCACAAACACCAGCCCCCCACTCTTGAATTACTGCGTGGTTGCTCCTGAAGCAGGAGCGGAAGTGCCGCCTGTCACTTCCGGGCAGGGGCTCTAAGAGCCAGCACCATCTCTGCTCTGTCTCCCTCTGCCCCAAGAGAAGGTACTGGAAAAGCTGCTCCATTAGTTTTCATCCCAGGCAGCTCTAGGAGCAATGCTTGTGCGGACCTGAAATGGATGTTGGCTGTGGGCAGATGAACACTCTCTGATGGAGGACCTTTCTGACGTCTTGGGGATGTTACCCAGCGGAATTTAATTGTTTTGACTGGTTCACGGGTCCTTGGAACTTTTATCCTGATAAGCTTTGGTTCAAACAGCCTATTTGGACGCCTCTTCCGCTGGCCTGCGGCTACTCATGTGCTGGTGGATTTACAATGAAGCCGTGGTAGGGTAGAGTCTGGCTTCCCACACAGCTCTGGTGGGCTGAGGGTCCTGGGGGAGGACCCTCAGGGATGGGAGGCCTCCAGCTTGTAAAGATATCTCTGTATCTGTTTCCTATTGGGAAATAAATGAGGGATTTTTAGGATCTTTCATAGGAGATGAGGTCTTGATGGTTTCACTCATGGTTTCTCTGAAATATTGAGGGAAGGAACAGTAACGATGGTGCGTGAACTCTTCTAGAACATAGGAAGAGGGGAACATCTCTTTAGGAAGCATCTACCCTGAATTTTAAAAGTTTGCAAGGACAGTAAAAGACAGGAAAATAACAAGATGCTAAATTCTTTTTAATTTTTTTTTATTTTAAAGAGAATAGAAAATGAGAAAAAACCAATAAACATGATACAGAATTTCAAAACAAGATGATAGAAAATTAACAATGGTTGTTTTTGTATACTGTTATCTTCAAAGTAGTTGTTCAGATTAGCAGATATAGGCATGCAAAACTGATCAAACAATTAAGCAATTAACTCAAGATGTTAAATTCTGTAACACACTATTAATAAACCTAAATCCAGTGATGTATGAGGCCGGTGGCTTATGCTAGGAATTCCCCGTGGTTTAGCTTTTGAGAATCAATCAATGCAATTCATTAGATCACTACAAAAAAGGTAAATTCATATGCTCATCTTGACAAAGAAAGGAAAAAAGATTGTGAAATATTCAGCACTCTGTTATGATTAAAAATCAAGCTTGGCATGAAAAGGAACTTTCTTGGGTTGGGGGTGAGCTTAATGGTAGGCACTTGCTCAGCATCTGTGAGGCCCTGGGTTCCATCTCCAGCTCTGTAAGCAGACAAACAAGCAAACAACCCCCCCCACCCCCGCCAAATTTTCCTAAATGGGCAAAGCATGTTTACAAAAAGTCCACAGTAGCAAACATCATACTTAATGGTGAAACACTGAAAACTCTAGGGAGAGCTGAGGGTGTAAACAAGCAGATTCCAAACATGTGACTGCTGCCCCACTAAGGCTCATTTACACACCGGTATGCACACAAGTACGCACACTCACTGGCTTCGTAAACGTAGTAGTACTTTTCTCTCCAAAAGCACCCTGAGGACTGTTTTCCCTTTTCTGTGCTGACTGAAATACTGTTTGAAAATGTCAAAACCTAAGGAAACTTTGGCTAAACTCACACAAACAGAGAAATAGGCCAAAATGAAATGGGATATCTGCATGTTGTGAAGCTGTTTTTGTGGCCACACCAGTGCTGAGTTTGAAGGAGTTCTTTACTTGAGATCTGGCTTGCAGCAGTGCTTTTAGTTCTCTAGTATTGAAGAAGCTTGGTAGGATGAGTGTACATTTCATTAGGCTAAGGACTCTCCACTCTGAAATACATCCAGAGTAACCTCTCTCTCTCTTTTTTTTTTTTTTGATCTGGCCCATTTGTTTATTTTCTTTGAGCTTAAAAAAATATTTTTATTTGTGCCTATTAATTTTACAAACTATTTTGTTTCATATGCATGTGTAACAGATGCAGATCCTACTCATTCCTCCGCTACACTCCCCTCTTCATTGCTTATTCCCTTTCTTGTGTTTAAAAATAGTCTCTTCTACTTTCATGTCATCTTTTTCAGATTTCATTGCATTAAGGGAAACATGATACTTATATTTCTGAGATTCACATGTCTGGCTTGTTTTGCTTAACATGATCATTTCCAGTTCCATTCATTTTTCCTGCAAGTGACATATTTCATTCTTCATGGCTTAGAGATACTCCACTTTACATATATATATATACATATATGAATGTATATGTATCACATATACATATATATGCATATATATCATATTTTCTTTATTCTTTCATCTGTTGATGGGCAATTACGCTGGTTCCATACCTTAGCTATTGTGAATTGTGCCACAATAAACATGGGTAACCTGGTATCCCTATAGCAGTATTCTAACTTTAATTTCTTTGGGTATATACCAAGGAGTAATGTACCCAGGTCATATGGTAGATCTATTTTTAGTTTTTTGAGGAACCTTCATACTAATTTCACAGTGGCTATACTACATCAGTGTATAAGAGTTCTTTTTTCCTGTACCCTCACCAGCATTTATTGTGTGTGTGTGGGTGTGCATTTGCACACGTGTGTGTTCTTCATGACAGCTGTTCTGACTGGGAAGAGATGAAATTTCAATGTAGTTTTGACTTGCATTTCCCTAAGTGACTAAAAATGTTGGAAAAACTTCTTCATACATTTATTGGTGATTTGAACTTATCTTGAGGTGTCTGTTTAATTATTTTACTGTATTAATGTATTGGTTGGGCTATTTTATTTTTTGGTGTTAGTTTCTTTGAGTTCTTTATATATTCTAGATAACAGTCCTCTATCAGAGGAGCAACTGGCAAATATTTTCTCCTATTCTGTAGGCTGCCCTTTCACTCTGTTGTTTCTCTTGCTGTACAGAAACTCTAATTTGATGTGGTCCCATTTGTTGACTCTTTTTAAAAATTTCCTATGCTTTTGGAATCATATCAGGAAGGCATTGCCTGTGCTTATGGCATCAAGCATTTCCCCTGTGTTTTCCTCAGCAGTTTCAAAGTCTCAGTTCTTCTACCTACTCTTTGTCTTCTACCTACTCTTTGATCCATTTTGAATTGACTATGTTTCTGGTGAAAGATAGGGATCAAGTTTCAATATTCTACATGTAGATATCCAGTTTTCCCAGCACCACTTGTTAAAGAAGTTGTCTTTTCTCTGACATATGTTTTTGGCTTTTTTGTTAAGATTCAGATAGCTGCAGATGTATGGATTTGTCTCTCTGTTTTCTATTTTATTCCATTGGTTTGTGTGTCTGTATTGGTGCTATTATCATACTGTTTTTGTTATTATCACTTTGTAGTATAACTTGAAATTAGATATTGTGTTACCTCCAGTCTTGTTCTTTTTGCTTATAGTTGGTTTATCTATCCTGGGTTTTTTCTGTCTCCATATGAATTTTAGGATTGCTTTTTCTAGTTGTGAAGAATGTCATTGGAATTTTGATGGGAATTTCATTGAATCTGTAGATCAATTTTGGTAATATCACCCTTCAAATAACATTATCTTGATCCAAGAAAATGGGAAGTCTTTCAATCTTCTATTATCTTCTTCAATTTATTTCTTCATTGTTCAGTAATTTTCAATGGGAAGGTCTTTCACCTGCTGAGTTAGGTTCTTAGGTTATTTTATTTTTTGAAGCTATTGTTTTTGGAATTGTTTTCCTGATTTCTTTCTCAACTGGTTCATTACTGATATATAGACAAGCTTTTGATTTTTTAATGCTTGTCTTTATCTTACTACTTTGATGAAAGTGTTTGTTAGCTCTAAAAGTCTTTTGGTGGAGTCTTTAGGGACTTTATTGTATAGAATCCTATCTTTTCCAAATAAGGATAACTTGATTTCTTCCTTTTTTTTTGCCTAATTACTCTAGCTAAAATTTCAATTACTATATTAAACAAAAGTGGCAAGAGTGGGCATCCTTGTCTCATTCCTGATTTTAGAGAAAATGCTTTCAGTTTTTCTCCATTTATAATGATTTTGGGTATGGGTTTGTCACATAAAGCTTTTACTGTATGGAGATATGATTCTTCAGCACCTAGTTTCTTTAGGGTTTTTATCATGAAGAGATGTTGAATTTTGCTGAAGGTTTTTTGTGTCGATTGAGATCATTGTGTGATTTTTATCCTTGATTCTATTTATGAGGTGTATTTTGTTTATTGATTTGTAGCTGTTGAACTATCCTTGCCTCCCTGAAATGAAACCAACTTGGCCATGGTGTATGATCTTTTTAATGTGTTGTTGAATTCATTTTACACATATTTTATTAAGGATTTTTGCATCTGTGTTCATAAGGGTATTTGTCTATAGTTTTCTTATTTTTGTTGTGTCCTTGCCCAGTTTTGATATTAGGGTGATACTGGCCTCATAGAATAAATTTGGAAGTGTTCCTTCCTTTTCTATTTCATGGAATAATTTGAAAAGGGTTGGTGTTAGTTCTTCATTAAAGGTCTGGTAAAATTTAGCAACAGTCAACCTGTCTGGTCCTGGGTTTCTCTTTGTTGGAATACCTTTTATTATTGTTTCAATCTCATTGCTTGCTATTGATCTGTCTAGGCTTTTTCAAAATATCCTTTTGAATCAGTTTTGGTATGACATATATACAAACTTGTCCATTTCTTCTACATTCTCCAGTTTATTATATATTTTCAAAAATATTCCCAAATAAGCCTCTGGATTACAGTGGTGTCTGTTGTAACATCCCCTTTTCATCTCTCATTGTATTAATTTGGGTCTTTTTCTTACAGCTAACAGTTTATCAAGCAGCTCTCTTTCCCCTGCCCCAGCTCTCTGTCTGTCTTTTTTTTTTGTTTTTTTGAGACAAGGTCTCACTATGTAGTCCAGGCTGTCACTGAACTCACAGATATCATGCTGCCCCCACCTACCAAATGCTAGGATTACAGACAGAAATAACTCTTAGTTTCACTGATCCTGTGTATTGTTCTTTTAGTCTCTATTTCATTAATTTCGGCTCTGAGCTTTATTATTTCCTTCCTTCTTCTGGGTTTGTTTTTGATTTGTTCCTGTTTCTAAGAACTTGAGATGCATTATTATGTTATTTACTTGAGATATCTTTAATTTTTTGATGTAAGTACTTATAGCCATAACCTTCCCTCTTAAAATTAATTTTGCTGTGTTCTAAAGATCCTGGTATGTTGTGTTTCTAATTTAATTTGATTCTAGAAAATTTTAAATTCCCTCCTTCCCTGATTTCTTCAATGATCCACTGATCATTCAAAAGTGAATTGTTCAAGTCAGGCGTGGTGGTGCACACCTATAATCCAAGCACTTGAGAAGCTGAGACAGGAGGATTGTTGTGAGTTTGAGCTCAACCTGGGCTACATAGTAAGTTCAAGGCCAGCCTGTACTATATAGCAAGACTATGTCTCAAAAAAAATTTAAATTGTTCAATCTCCAAGAGTATGTAAAGTTTCTGTATTTGTTTGACTATTGAGTTCTAGTTTCATTTTATCATGATATGAGAAGATGCAAGAAACTATTTATTTTTGTATTTGTTAAGACTTGCTTTATGACCTGAAATATGATCTACTTTGGAGAACAGTCCAAGAACTACTGAAAAAATGCATATTGTGTGGCTGTTTGATATAATGCCTGTTCTGTAGCTGTCTGTTAAATCCATTGATCTGTGGTATAGTTTAACTTGGTATATCTTAGTTGAGGTTTTTTTTTTTTTATATTGAGGACCTATTGGTGAGAGTGGAGTATTGAAGTCTCCCACTATTATTGTATTGGGATCTGTGTGGCCCTTTCTACTGAGTAGTGTTTTTTTTCTGTTTTTTTTTTTTTTTTTTTTTTTTTTTTTTTATGAAATTGGGCACATCAGTGTGTGTATATTTACAGTTGTCACATTTTTTGATTGATTATTTCCTTTACCAACGTGTAGTAACCTTCTTTGTCTCTTCTAATGAACTTTGTCTTGACGTCTGCTTTGTTGGATATGAGTGAAGCTACTCCTTTTTGCATTTAGGTTCCATTTTAATGGAATATTGTTTTCCATCCTTCATTTTCAGTCTGTTTATGCCTTTGCTAGTGATTTGTGCTTCTTACAGGCAGTAAAGAGTTGGGTCTTGGTTTTTAATCCACTCTGTCATTCTATGTCTTTTAATTGAATAGTTAAGATAATTTACTCTCAGTTATTATAGAAATTTATGTAATGATCCCCGTCATTTCGTTGGTCTAATGTTTGATTCTTTCCTGATTCTCAATAACACATACTCTTCCTCTTCTCTGTATAGGTTTCCTTTAAGTATCTTCTGAATTGGTGGGTTAGTGGTGCAAATTCCTTTGGTTTATGCTCATCTTGGAAGGTCTTTATTTCTCCTTTGATTTGAATGACATCTTTGTTGGATTCAGTAATATAGATTAGCTGTTATTTTCTTATTCCATGTTCTCTTGGCCTTTAGAGTTCTGTAGAGAAGTCTGCAGTCATTCTGACTGTTTCTGTCTTCTAGCTTTCAATATTCTTTCCTGATTGTGTACTCTTGACATTTCAATTATAATCAGATATGGAGGGGTTCTTTTCTGGTCATGTCCATTTAGGATTCTAAATGCCTCTTGTACCTAGATGTCTATATCATTCCTAAGATTTGGGAAGTTTTCTGTTATTATTACACTGAATAGGTTATTATGCCATTATTCTGAAACTCAATTCCTTCTTTACACCAAACATTTAAGTTTTGTCATTTAACTGTGTCCCAGACTTCCTGGATGTTTTGTTCATAATTTCTTGTTTTTCCTTATTAATGTCTGAGTGTGATAACTTATCAACCTTCTCATCAAACACTGAAATTCTGTCTTCTATTTGATCCAGTCTATTGGTGAGGATTCCCACTGAGTTTTTGATTTGATTTGTTGTGCTCTTTCTTTCCAAGATTTGTGTTTGGTTTTTCTTCAGAATTTCTATCCCTTTGGTGAATTACTTCTCTGTATTCCGCATTGTTTTCCTTAATTCATTCAGTTGTTTATGTGTATCCTCTCTGAAGCCATTAATCATTTTAAAAATCAGTCTTTGGAATCCTTTGGTATTATGGCAACTTCTGTATCTTTGCATTCAGTTACTGATGAGTTAGGAAACTTTGGAGAAGTCCTGTTGCCTTCTTTTCCACACTTCTTGTGGTTTTGTGCTGAATTTGTGCATCTGTTGAGATGGACGTCTGGTCCACTTTTATGTGAAGGACTTCCTAGTACCCAGCCCTCTTTTTGGGCCTTGATCCCTAGCACTGCTGAGAGGAGCAAATGAGCTGCTCTAATGACAACACAAGGACTAGCGGGACATTGACATGCAGTGGAAACCAATTAAAAACAGCAGCTATATCAGAGAATGGAGAAGAAAGCAGCATTAATAGTATAGAGTAAACTAAAGAGATAAAAGTTAATATGGGTTGAAGGAATAATAATAAAGTAATAATAAACATGGAGGACAGGCAAAGGGAAAGACGGAAGTATAGTTCACAAAAAGGAAGATGAGAAGGAAGAGGAGAAACAAAGTGAAATAAAAATCCAATTAAGGAAATAAAACTAGGTAAAAGTAAGAGAAAGAGCAGTAAAAAGGAAAATGAAAAGAGGAAAAAATGTAATAATTTCAAATGACAAACAAAGTAAAAGAAAAATAAGTAAAAAAATTCCTCTATGCTCAAGTGTTTAGATGGCTGAAGCAAGGAACGCAGCGAGGAGGCTCTTGCCCTATTCCTCACTTGAATGTTGGACTATTCAGCTTCAGAACTGGGAAGAATAAATTTCTGTTCTTTATAAATTACCCAATCTCAGTTATTTTGTTGTAGCTGCACAAAATGAATTAAAACAAGAAAGAACAATTAGCTGTGAAGGCAAGTGAACTTACAATTTCTCACATTTACATGCTAAGGTTATGGAAAGATATTTTCTTGGTC
The DNA here is from genome assembly GCF_000276665.1 of Chinchilla lanigera. Lineage (NCBI taxonomy): Eukaryota > Metazoa > Chordata > Mammalia > Rodentia > Chinchillidae > Chinchilla > Chinchilla lanigera. The sequence continues at coordinate 10,954,596 of NW_004955465.1, read as the reverse complement.
TATGAGAAAAATAGGCATTATTTAACAAAATTTTATTGAAAACCTACTAGGGACCTAAAAATGTATTAGACATGTTTTCTGACTCACAGATTATGGAGCCACAGTGCAGAATTTCATTTTCTTTCAAGACTTGAATTCAAGGTGATATAACCTGTCTCTACTCCCTGTGTGTGAACTGTTTCATGGACATCTGAAGTTAAATTCTTGGTTGATACAAATGGCAGCCCTTCAGCCTTGTCTCCTACACCCTGGTTTTTCTGTTGGAAATGACTTCAGTGGGGTAACATGATCCAGAAAAGAAGGCTCAGGATAAAGAAGGTGTCTTCCTTCTATAGTTTGGTAAGAGGTACTGGTTAAGCACTCCGAATTAAAAAATATGAAATGCCCTATAATTCAAAACCATTTGAGAGTCAATGTGAAGCTCCACAAATTTTGGATTTTCAGTTTTTTGATTAGGGGTTGTTAACTGGCAAATCTATGCGAACATTTCAAAATCCACAACGTTCTCAAATCTGAAAAACTTCCTCTCCATGTTCTGGGTAAGGGATGCTTGACCTGAATTTTGAATGCAGCCTGTGGCCCTGCATCCCCCTCCGCAGCCAGCAAACGTATGCTGAGCACTTTCAACGTGCTAAACATCCTTCCAGGCATGGGGGAGGGCTGTGAGGAGGCAGCATCTTCTTACACCCACGTACAGCACAGGGTGGATGGCTTCTCACATGAGGGGTGAGAAGCATGAGTACCTTGGTATCTCACAGTGGAGGGAAACTAGGCTAAACCCAGAGCAAGAAAGGCCTCTTGGAAGAAAGTGTATCTGAGATGAGACCTTCAGTTTTGTAGGTGCTGGATAACCCAAGAGGATAGGAGGAAGCTTCCAAACAGGATACAGAGCGTGTATCTAGGTACGCCATAAGAAACTCCTGAGGAATGTAAAAATTGAAAATGTCTGTGAATATGTTGGTCGCATACATAGTAATTTGAAAACTGAGTAATTTGAAAACTTTGCCTTTCAGCTCCTTGCTTTTTGGCCTGGGGTCCACATTAAAATGTCTGGAGATCGTCCCTGCGTTCATTTCTTGAGATACACTGACATCAAATCCTGCAGTCCTTTTAGTGAGTTTAGGAAGAAGGTACACTTTCCCACCCATCGTGTTCCTGCGTAATCTCAAAAGCAGTAAAGCAGACAGAGAAGTCTAGATTTGCCAAAGTCTCTTATGCTCAGAGCCTGTGATATATTGGTCTCTTTCTCCTTTCCCCCAAAGAGGAAAACTTTGCTCTCATATTCCTTTTTATGGCTGAGACAAACATGTATGCACATATTTCATGGGAGTTTTGAAGTACCTAATATTAAGTTCCAAATGTTCCTGAATGTTCCTCTCTCTCCCTTTTCTCATTTGGGCTGGTTAGATGCAGATACCCCCAGGAGAGTGGAGAGTATCTAACTCTTCAGAGGGTTCGTTCTAGAGGCCATGTATTATAAACAAGTTCTGTTTAGGCAGACCCTGCGTAGTGGTTGTGTGCGTTTTGCTTTCTCTCCTACAATAAATAGCATAAGAAGGTGCTGGGCGTGGATGTTTGCAAACTGATCTGCCGAAATCACTTCATTATGTGAAGTCTGTGTTAACCACCTCCCCAGTGATAGAATAGTCCTGAGCCAGCTTGTTCTGCATCCAGTGTGTGTCCATACCCTTGGGTTGCTGGGAGGCTGGATGTGAGGCAGACAGCACGAGTTCAGTTTCCAACCAGTGCTTTCCCCCAGGCAATTCATTTAGTACATCTGGGCCCAAGGTGCCTGCATCAGATGACTGCTATAGTCCCTCTTAGCCGTAACATTTTGTGAATGAATCTACTGAACACGCTCGAAATCCCTAAACAGATGGAAGTGGAGGTGGAAAGTTTATTTAGCACAGCATTTTATGGGGGAAACGAGCAGAACTGCAGAAGTCCTTGAGTTGCTCGCTGCTGCCATTTTTGCCAGTCTGCTCTTGGCAACAACTGGCTCATCTCAGGGGCGAGCTGGGATTGAGAAAGTTGCAATTTGGGTACAGCACCAAAGACAACATCCCCTGGTTCTGCCCCTCCCCCTGGAAGCTCTTATCTGAGAGACCACTGTTCCAGAACACCTGGGGCTTCCTCACGTGAGCACTGTGTTATTCTCATTAAGCACAAGAACACGCAACAATTATGTAAAAGTGTGCGTGCAGGGAAAATTCAACACCTTTCATGAAGGAATGGGTATACAAAGCCAACTTTGAACCTGCAGACCTGAGCCAGCCCACATGTCACAGGTGAGAACGTGTTAGTGAGGAGGTGACGACGGTTCTGGAGCCATTAATTCATTTATCCTCAGATACACTCGGGCGATTGTTCTGGTTTCCGGGTGGCCGGAGGGCTGTGCAGGCTGTGCCAGCCGACAGGCGCCTCCAGAACCCGCTCCCAGCTTCTGTCTCCTCGTTCCTTCCTCTGTTCTGCTTCCCGCCGGATTCCCCTCAGGTCCCTCCTTTTGCACCCTCTGACTGCTTCCTCTCTGCTCTGAGGTAAGGAACATGGACAGAGTAGAAAGGAGTAAAAAATGAAGATTTATTCTTTTAATATTTGACAGCCACCTATGTAGATGAAATAATAAAAAATGCAGAGAAACCAGTTGGCAACTTTAGTTGAATTGCAGGCCTTATTGCTCTCCAAGTGCGTGCCATGGAGTGGGTGGGCAGCTGCCTCTGAACTGCGGAGGAAGCATGAAGTTTTGGCCCATGAGTGACGTACTGTTCTCTGCTCCTTGTAGAAATCCTTCCAGTCTGTGTTACCATTTATCTTCGTATGCACAGCACATATAGACACACAGATTTCCCCACCACAAACCCGGAATACACACCGTATTGCACACAAACTCAACAAACTACACACATGCACACATTTACCCACACATGCAATATAAACCCAACACAAACACCCAATGTACATACATCCAGTATGCACACACACACACACACATGCACACACACCAGACATACCCAGTGTACCATACGTGCACATGGCCTGACATACATATACCCAGCACTCTCACACTGTACACACATCCAACACAAACATCACACACCACACAACCTCGCCACCCATGCCTACCTGATACATGCTCTACATACACCCACCACACGTACATATGCACACTTATGTCACACCAGTGCACACCCCCGCCCAGTGGGATGTGATAAATTAAGCTCTTTAGAAAAGACACAGGCCAGAGATATAGCTCAGTGGTTCAGCACCTGCCTGGCAAGCACAAGGTTGTGAGTTCGATCCCTGGTACCAAAAAAAAAAAAAAAGACATGCCCAGCAACAGGACAATACGCTGAAGAAGCCTGAGGTAGATGAACTTGAGTATAATGAGTGGAAGATTCTTTAAATAAGTAGTTTTCCAAACCACCTTTTCCATATTCTAGGGTCTGACAGTTTTCCCAATGCGGATGCGAGGGTGCACTGCCTGACATCCTTATGTAACTATACCTCACAACTGTAGAACCGAGTAAAATGAAACAGCAGAAAATCTATACCCACTCTTGATGGCTGCTGCTGTGCTGTTGGACGTAGTTTCTGTCTCAGGGCTTGAAGCAATCCAGAGAGGAGAGTTTCCGCCCTACAGAGCAAAGAAGGCCTTTCTGCTCAGCACCAACTTTGGCCCCACCAATAAAGAAATGAAAAGTCATTGTGAAAAAACCAATATTCTCAACAACGGGCCAATGAGCAGTTTGTGGAAATGCCTCCCGCCCCTCCCAGGCAGGCTGGTGTGTGTGAAGAATTTCCATGGCGATGGTATTTTACAAGCGTGAGTCACTTCGGTGTTTTTCAGGGAGCGCTTTGCTCTGCCCATCTCTCTGAGTACATTTCCATTTGGTGTGGTTTGGCAGCTGGGTGTGATGTGGCGGCAAGTTGCTTGAAAACATTTCAGGGAAAGCCGGATGCCCCAACCCTGGCATACCTGTGGACCACATATACGGCCATAATTGCAAACAGCTGCCCACCTATCCACGTAACAGAAAGAGGTCATTTTAAAAACTGTTAAAAATAGCATGCCCCAGGGGCAGCCGGTTCGTTTGTTGACTCAAAAAATATTTGCCACCACGAAGAGTGTTTTGAATGTGTACCCCATCAGCGTTTCAAAGAAGGTTCACCCAGAAACAGCCTCACGGTTAACCTGAGAGTTAATAATAATAATACAGTGGCAATAGCGCTTATCCACAGAGCATTTACTCTAAGAACTTCATGTGCCTGGGCCCGGAGAATCCTCACACAGGCTCTGCGCTAAGACTGTCCCGCGTCACCTTGGAGGAGGCAGATACTGACTTGGGGACCTCTGCCACCCTAGAAAGCCTTCACCGTGCCGAGAAAGCTGCTTTCTGCAGCTGATAATTCGCGTTTGTCTGATCAGCATTGTTCAGTAAAGAAGCTTCCTCAACGACTCCCAAAGTGCCCGGAACAGAAAGGGGAGGAAGAAGCAGAGAGAAGAAAGGAAAGCACAAGGGCAGAAGGCAAGGGAGGCAGGGGAGATAAAGAAGGGAAAGTCCTACAGTCAGTTCACTGATTTTTCATGTAAGGCTATCTGACTTCAAAGTGCGAATCTCTTTTTGTTTTGGGAGAGGTGGTCTCAGCTTGCCAAGGTTGGCCTTGAACTCCCGGACTCCGGCTGTGCCCTGCTTCAGCCTCGGGAGTAGATGGGACTACAGCCGCCTGGCTCTGTTTTCTTTATAGTGGACACAGAACAAGGGTATGTGCTTACAGTGCACGATGTGATGTTTTGATACAAGTATAAACTGTGTCATAAGCAAATCAGGGTATTTAACATGTCATCACCTGAAACGTTTCTCCTTCCTCTGGGTGAGAACTTTCAAAACCCTCTCTTCTAGCTGCTCTGAAATATACAATGTTGTTGACTGCATTCAGCCTACTGTGCAATAGATCACCACGTCTCATTCCTCCTATCAACTCTAATTCTGTGCGTGTTGCCCAATCTCTCCCTGACCTCCTACTCCTCATGTTCTCCCACCTCCGTTAACCATCATTCCACCCTGTATTTAGTGTGATTGGCTTTTGTAGATTCCACAAGATCTGCACCTGTCATTCTGCACCTGAATTATCTCACTTCAACACAGTGTCCTCCAGGTTCATCCATGTTGTTGCAAATGACTGGACTTTACTCTTTTTTATGGCTGAATGCTATTCTATTATGTAGATATACCACATCTCCACCTATCTTTCATCCACTCATCCCCTGGTGGCCATGATTTCACAGTGAGCAGTGTTGCATGAACACGGCGTGCAGATGTCCTGAGACACACCAATTTCATTTCCTTTGGGTAAGTACCTGTGAGTGGGTGAGCTTGCTGGATGATGTGGTTGGATCATGTAGTCATTCTATTTTTAATTTTTTGAAGCAGTTTCACCCTGTTTCCTATAATGGCTTTTTACATTTACACTCCCATCAACAGCATATGCAGGTTCCTGTTTCCCCACATTCATGTCAGAATTTGTTAGCAAATACAGTAATCTGACTTTAAAGATGGACAAAAGACCTGAAGAATTATTTCTCAAAAGAAAACATGCAAGTGGCCAAGAAGCATGTGGAAGAATGCTCAGTATCACTGATGTTGGGGAAATGCAAATTGGAGCCATGACGACATGTGAACTCATCCCAGGTGGAGTGGGTCTGATCAAAACACACAAAAAAGTGATTCTGTTTCTGAAGACTGTTGTAATGGTTGATTGATTATGTCAACTTGAGAAGTTTAGAAGCATAACTAAACTTGGCTCAGCAATTGGCCCAGCAATTTTACACCCTAGGGTGTAGAGGAGCCAATAGGATGGATCATCACCTAGATAATATAAAAGGGAAATGAGGGAGGACAGAGGTACTTCCATTCCTTTTGGAGGAGCTCCAGTCTTCACCTTAGCTTGGACTTCGTCTCCTGGCTTCTAGTGCAGACTCTTCGGCTTCCACCTTGCATCCTTCAGCCTTCCGTTGGAGACTCATCGGCCTCCTGGTACGGACTTGCACGGAGCTCGGCACTGAACTCCAGACCCTGGACTGATTCATTTGGTCTTCAGTGTGCAGACACCCTCTACACACTTCCCCGTACAACTCTGGCTGACCGTCATAAGCCAATCTTCTAATTTCTTATACATTTGTACATCTTGTGTTATATCTGTTTCTCCAGTAAAACCCTGACTGATAAAATTGGTTTTTTTTTTTTGTTTGTTTTTGTTTGTTTTTCTCCGGTACCGGGAACCGAACTCACAATCTTGCGCTTGCCAGGCAGGCGCTTTTGCCGCTGAGCTAAATCCCCAGCCCCTACAATTGTTAAATAGCTGTGCAATTGTGGGATGCTCAGAGCCTTTCCTGTGTCTCAGAAGAGGTCTGCCCAGACAGTGTTTTTCTACACTGACTGAAAATCCATTCTTTCCAGAGCTGGTTTTGATGACCCAGTATTGTAATTGTCCCTGTGGGTTTTATACAACAACCTCATGAGGAAAGCCTCTTATAAATGTGGATCATCTTAGGGATTCAGCAATTTAATAAGCCATAAATCTTCATCAACCTATAAAGCATTATTATTACTGAGACATATGAAAGTTCACATAAAACATTTTAAATGATCAAGGCTGGAAGTATCACTGTAGAGGTCATCTGGCCTGTTAAATGTTGGTAACGATGGTGCTGCTGCTGATGATGATAAAGAAAAGCATATATTTTTACACAATCTTGTTAAATTTCTCCAGTCACACTCTAATGTAGGACAGGGCACAAATGCCCTTACATGACCCAGTATAACATTATTTGCAATGAGAAAAACTCAGGATAGAACCTGTAGCATATCAAAGAAGCATTGGGACATCAGTCCAGGCCCTCAGGCACACTAAGCAAGTGCTCTCTCCCTGAGCTATACTCCCAGTCCTGGCTTTGTGTTTTGACATTGTCTGTATGACTTACGTGTTTCAAGAGAAGATGAGGTTTTCAGATGATACAAAGACTAATCTGCCTTTGACCTCACATTTGTCCAGTTGGGTTCTTTGAAAATCAATAGTGAACAAAACCATACTGAGCATTTTATAACAAGTAGGAGATACAGTGAAGGAGAACTGGTTGGACATAAATACATATAAGAGACAAGCACTTATTTGGAACAAGAAAAAAGCAAGGATTAATACATGAAAAAATTGAACTAAGGCTGTAGCTCAGTAGTAGAGCACTTATCTAGCATGTACAAGGCCTTGAGTTTGATCTCCACACTGATAAAAGAGAATTTACTCATCAAGGATATATGAACTATATTTCATGTCAGTTCAAGTCTTGCATGAGACCAAAGTTAGTATCATCCAGCAGCTGAATATATTTGAAAAGTATTTTGTGGACACTAGATAGGCTAATCAACATACTGTAAAAAATTAACTAGAAAATATTTGTCAATTACTGACCCCCCAAAAAGCCAACCTAAGGAAATGTCCTGGTTGGAAATATCAGATGTGAACTCAAGTATGGGGTAGATAGATATGAGATTATGAGACATTTTATAATGTTAAACAAAACCTGTTTAAACCAAGAGTCTACAGTGCCAACTGTCAACACTAAAATAATGACAGTAATGATAAAAAACAGAATTAGTAATGAGAGAACAAGAAGTCCTTCCTTTTGGACTAAGGAAAAAAAAGAACTCTTTTTCTCTAAGTTTTACATGGATCTATTTTAAAAAATATTCTTCCCATAAGAAAGTCATAGTATAGTAAGTATTTCTACCATAAAATCTCAAAAATAATTTCTAAGCAGTTTTGTTTTCAATCTCACATTCCTGAACTGAATACAGAAATTAAAACATCTGCCACATGCATGTGGATTTCAGACCCTGAACACATACCTTACCAGACATTCGAAGACTAAGTACAGCATTCTTAACCAAAGACCATTTGGATTACCTTTCCCTTCTCTGCTCATGCCATTCTGCATAGCGGAAAAACGTATCATGTATCATATCATTTGCCCCGAACCAATTTTTCCAAGTTTCATGGTCATCATCTCCCTTATTCCTGGAACAGAACAGTCTTACAACGTTTGCCAGCAGTAATTCAGACTTGGACTGCTAGTCACTCCCTGGACAAGGCTGCCTTGATGACCAATACCTGCTTTCCCAACAGTGAGAGGTCGTTGCCCAGAAGTGTGGATTGGATGCTTGAGTCGGATGCAAGGAAGAAGGTTTTATGTGTGGCCTCAGTCATCTATCTCTGACTGGCATTAAAAGACAGAACTGATTGGGATAATTTTGGGGAGGAGAGAGGGGGGTACAAAAATTAGGAAGCCAGGACCCGAATGGGAGTCTGGCCACATGTTAAAATGCATCTCTCTCTTAAGACGCCAGGGCCAAGGAGCAGTGCAGAGCATGTTAAGCAGAAGTAAGCCAGGATCAAATTCGAATGGTTAGCTTTGTCCTTCATCAGTCCAACACTGGCTCACTTCCTGGACCATTCAATCCATCTTCATTTTCCTGGCAGTTGGCATTTGCCTGGACCAAGGCATTCCTAAATGATACAACCCAAGAATGTCTTTTATTTATATTATGGTATTCAACCCAGCCCTTGTCTCTTAACTCATGTAAGTAAAGACATATTAAACTTCTCATTTTAACAGAAAGCAATGTTCTATGCTCTGATCAAAGATGGCAACTGTTGGGTTCTTTTTGTCTGGTTAATTTCCTTGCAATGCACTTCTTTAGAGAATTGATATTTTTTACTTCTAAAAGAAATAGTAACAGAGAGGGGCAGGCAGAGAGCCTAGGCCTTAAGTAGAGACTTGGCTGTGAAATTTAGAATAATCTTCTGAAGACTGAATGTTCCTTCCAAGTGGATTGGTAATAACTAAGTGGTGACTACTTTCTTTATCCAATTGGGTTACTTTCCTTAGCAACATTTTTATCTTGGCTTTGGGAACTACAGAATGTCCAAAGAGTGAATTTCTTTTGAAAAAAAAAAAAAAAATTAAATAACTTTTGCTTCAATTCAGAGAAACCTTCCCTACTCAAATTAGGCAGACATATGTCTTTAGGCATAGTTACTGGTTATTGTTGACGCTGAAAATTTAGTGAAGTTTAGGATCTTTTCTCAGCCAGAGAGAAATGTTGTCATACTTGTTCTCCTTCTCCACTCATTTCTGCCCCCTTCTGTAGTAACCATTTCCTGAATCAGAGACAACGTGTATGTCACATACTCATCTTCCCTTTGGGAGACGCAGTCACCACCTTTCTAACCATGCGTGTGTGCTTGTGTTTGTGTGTTAGGGCTCCATTTGCTGTTTTATGTATATCCTTAACTTACTTAACTCCTTAACATGGCTCAACCATCCCTATACGCATATACATACACACTTAGATGTCCTCATGTAATTTTACCCTGTAGACAAACCTGAGCTTTATTGCCTTGATTTGCCTGTTGTGAAGGTTCACCAACCACAGGCTGGGTTACATTGCTCTCCTTCTACTGACTACAACTACTGGGAAAGCCATTCACAGTGCTCCATGTTTGGAGCAGGGAAAAAGGTACTATAATTCCAGTTCAACGGAGCATGGCTGAAACAGATGTGCATTACCCTGAGTGCAGTGGCCAGGGTGAGCACCTGCACAGAGACAGGGAACTTGTCCCAACTTCTTGGGCACCTTTCTGGGCCTCACCCTCCCTCCTCTTGTTAGTCTGCCCTTGATGAAGCCTGTCGACCTGGCTCCAGCATGCTGATTAAGAAACAGATTCGCTCATCCCTCCAGCCTGGACTCTTCTACTCAACTTGCCTTGAGGAAGGTCTGCTATGTGCCACACAGAGCAGACGCTAGAGATCACAGTGAACAAAATAGACTTGCTTGTATGACACCCACAACTCAATAGGATAGACAGGTACTGAAAATATTGCTATCAGTTAATTGATAATCTGGCATAGGGACTCAGGGACTGGGGATATAGCTCAGCCGCACAGCACCTGCCTAGCAAGCACAAGGTTGTGAGTTCGATTCCCAGTACCAAAAAAAAAAAAAAAAGAGAGATAATCTGGCATAACAGTAAGCAGAGAAGACCAGGGAAATACGGGCATCCCTTGCTTAATGATCTGCTTATTTAATGCTGGACTTACAACCCACCACGCAGACATACAACCTGTCTTTCTTTTGTACAGTTCTGCATATCTTATTTATAAAGTTTCAATGTCTTTTTTGGGTACAGTCCATCTTTTTATACAGTATGATAATTTTTGCTGATTGTACAATATAGTGCTATAGTTTTATGTTCTGTTATACATTATAGTACTGCATGTAAGAGTTGTGCAAATAAAAGAAAAGTCATCAAGTTGGAGTTTCCTTTGACCACTTCTTTGTTCTGAATAGTGTAACATGCATACTATATGCAATTCCTCCTTTAGGGACCAATTCAGCGACCAACCTAGTCACAGGAATGGAACACAGTTGTTACGCAAGAAATGTCTGTAGCCTATTGCATTTTAGGCACATGTACTCAGCATGTTGTGCAAATAAATGCAGCATTCAGGAAAAGACAAATGCCTTCAAAATACGTATTATTTCTATAATATTATCTGACATTACAGAAAACAGATACCTGGCAGTTTTTGGATATTGAATTTGCTTTTTTTGCCTCAATATCCAATATATGTGTGTGTGTGTGTGTGTGTGTACATACATACTTATATATTTTCTTGTTTTGATGCAAAAGGGAGTGATTTGCAGCATGGTCTTGTGAGACCTGCTGATCACATACAATACAGGCAAAACAGCTGTGCCAAAGGCCCAGGAAACCTTATCAGTTCACTGTTTTTACTGGGCTCACTTCTAAGGACTGTTTGCTTCCAGCAGTTCCTCGGGTGGTACTAAAACTGATTCATTGGAGGTAAACAAATTTTCAGATATAATCACACTCTATAGGAGTGATGTCACCTTTGAAACTTTGATATGTAGAAATGTCTCTTGTGTTAGGAGTGCACATATTTCTCGAGGGTAATATATACATTTCCAAACCACAGGAAACAATTGAACAATTAATTATCACTGTTATTCTTGGCTCCATGATTGTTTTATGTGTTTAAGTTTTGTCTTAAACTCCCGAATAGTAAGTTCCTTTACTGCATACTTTATTTGTCTTTCTATCCTCCAAAGTATTTATTGCAGAGCAGTGCCTGCACTAATGCCAATATGACTGTCGAGGATATTTGTCATTTCCAGTGATTTTTGGAGTCAAGCAGATTCATGATTCTCTGATATTTTACGAGTAGTATTTTAGTTTCACTGGTCCTATGTAATGACCTGCAGAAGTTCCTCCATGAATGAGCCAAAAATGCACATTCAAAGTATAGCATCGGCAGTACCAACGGTGTGATCAATGTGACCTTGGAGAATCCATGGAAGCTGCTAAGATGCCAGGAAGAGCATGAGAGGAAATCCAGGGATAGATGCTTTATTGATTTGCTGAAGATCATATCTGGATTGCATCTGATTTGCAATCATGATTATCGATGAGCACTTTCTATATCATAAACTATCCTGGGTTTTCTGACTAGTTTTTAACGCTGTCTTGTCTGACATGTAAGGGATTGATATTGCTTGAGCCCAGCTGATGTGATGTTTTGTCGGTGGCTGCTATGTTTTATTTTAAAGGTTATTGGAAAGTGTGTGTTCTTAAGAAAAACAAATCATTTTCATTGAAGTAATCTGATAATATGACATCTTACACAGATGTTCTTCATTTAATGACCTATTGTTTAATGACTGTTTAGGCTTACAACCCATATCATCATTCTTTTTTTTTTTTTGGTTTTTCTGCGGTACTGGGAACCGAACTCACGACCTTGCGCTTGCCAGGCAGGCGCTTTGCCGCTGAGCTAAATCCCCAGCCCTAGGCTTACAACCCATGTTAAGGCTAATCATGCAGGAGCACGAGGGGTAGTGTGACCTTATGGTGGCATCTTCTAAGGTACAGTACTGTAATTTTTGTTTTGTTTGTTTTGTTTCGGTACTGTAATTTTTGCTGATTGTATTGTACTGTCCAGTACTACCGTTTTATGTTCTACTATACATCATAGCACTGCATTTAAGAGTTACACAAATAAAAGCAAAACCATTGAGTGGGAGTTCCCTTTGACCGTTTCTTTGTTCTGAATAGTGTAATGTACATACTATGTAGAATTCCTCATTGAGGGACTAAGTCATTGAAGTTACTGCAGTGCTGGAGAAATCATTAAGAAATGCAGAAGACTGAGGTCTGCTTAAAATCATATTGTGTTTTTCCTGTCTATGGTTGTAGATATTCCATTCTGATCTTGTTTAGAGCTCCATCCTTTAGCTAACTTGATTACTAATACACAGTGCGTATCTATAGTACATTAGGATGTCAAAGCATGGCCACATACTGACCCAGTTGCTTTACACTCTTCATTTTATTTTATTTTGGTTCAGAACACAGCAAGATATTAACAAACTTTCTATTTGGTCTTCACAACCATCCTGTGAAATATGGATTATTTTCTAGATAAGGAAAGGGAAATGTCAGGGTGAGGTCACTAGCTCAAGGCAATTCAGCTAGAAGGACAAAGGGTCTTCCCTCTTTACCAGTGTTCTATTTGTACTCTGTGTTGGATTTTATCAGAGTGACTGCATGTTTGTATAACCTGGCCACTTTGCTGCTCCTGCTTTTCATTTTTGTAGTTAACACAAAATTGCATGTCCTGTATTGATGGGATGGCACGTGGTATTTCAATATGTGTATACACCATGAAATGTTCACATCAAGGTAAACTACCTATCTCCTTAAATATTTATTATTTGTTTGAGGTAAAAACATTCAAAATCATTTTTTCTGGCTTTTTGAGATATACAACATATTATCTAAAATTCCTGTACCGTGCAGTGGAACGCCAGAACCTGTTTCTCGTCTCTGTGACTCAGTACCCGTTGGTCACCCTTTCTCCATCTGTTGCTCCCCATGACAGTCCCTAGTCTTTGGTAATGCTTTTCTACTCTCAACTTCTCCAAGATCAAATTTGTCATATCTCATATATGAGAAAGATCATGCAGTACTTGTCTTCCCGTGTCTGGCTCATTTTACTTAACATAAATTCAGACAGTGATGCAAGTGGTGGGGGCTGTAAATACAGACAAGGCCTCATGAGCTTGCCTGTGGCTTACATCCTGTTGTGCCACCTGGCTTCCAACAGGGCCTGTGGCCTGGCACTGGGGACCCCTGGTATTTGGTACTAAGTCATCCAGAGGTGATTTAAGTATTTGGGAGGATTTGCGTAGATTATATAGAAACACTGCACCATTATATGTAAGGGGTTTTTGCATCTTTGGATTTTAGCATACACAAAGGTGTGTGGGAGTGGAGGGGGAAGAGGTGGGAGGGTGCTTGGGGTTACTGGAACCAAATCCCCTGTATGGAGGAACAGTATATTTCCCCTAGGAAGAATGGCTTGGTATTCAGCAACTAAAGTGTACTCTGAATAACAAGAATCAACAATATTTTCATGTAAATATATCTCTTCTGCACCTCACTAGCACTAGGCAGTCCTGATAATATTGTGGTCACATAATCACATAATTATCATCCGTATCAGATGAGCTCAGCCTATAATGTTCCTATATTCTGTTCACTTGGTCCATTGTAGACAGAATGGTTCCATTTCCTAGATTATATTACTGTCTATTTGATGTTCAAATCTTATCACATCTTTGAGTTTTTGCAATTTGCATTTGTGAACTTCTGGGTAAAGAAGTTCCATTTAAAATGATCATTAGAGTAAGAATTGGCAGGTATAGTTTATTAAATGACAAAATTGCAACAAATCTAGTTGGGCAGATCTTAACTGACTTTATTATTAGTTCTAGAATCAGGCAGTAATTTAGATCAAAAATGATTCAGAAAATTCTTTTCCACCAAATGGGCAGGATATAATGAGAGTCACAGAAAAGAAAGTGACATGCAGAAAATGCAGGTGACATGTACAGACAGTCCAACCAAAGCTGGTGTTTACTTTATTTAAACACAGTTTGTTGCTTGCGATTGGCTGAGACTCAGCTACATGTCCTAAGAGTAGGTTATAGTCTTTTTACACATCAAGTTAGGTTGCAGTTCACCATATGTTTAAGCAGCTATAGGTCAAACTTAATTCAATTTAAACGTTCCCATTACCCTTTCCTCAAGTTTCATATCTGCTGGCTGCACTAGTTACAAGATTAGGAACATGAGTCTTCTTTGAGAAAGATCTTATTGATGCCCAGGATCTAATAGAGCACCTGGCATCTTGTAGGCACCCAATCAAATGACGAGGCAGAACACTAACTGAATGGACAGTCATAAAATTTATTAAATTAAAAAATCTTACAAAATAAGTAGTGACTAATGTTTAATGTAACAGCTGGGAAACGGTGCCCTCAGGGCACGAGCTGTTTTAGATGTTTAGGGACTCAGCATTGGTTATAGGACCTGTAAAATACACAGAAAAAATCACCATCTATGTCTATAAAACCACAAAGCTTTCTTGTGATAAATAATAGAGTTTAAATATTTTATTGGTTTGGCGACTGACAGTAATAACTATAAATAAACAACTGAGGTAACCTTTATTAGTTAGACATTGAATCATAAAATATTGCCCAGGGGACAGACAAGCAAAATTTAAATGCTGATATCTTGGCTTGGGGATTATTTCACAATTAAGGTAACTTCTATCAAGAGGGCAATATTTTCCAGCTGTTCCCTGCAAACCTTAGCATTTACATTATGTTTTGAATGTTTTGAGTAATAGAAGCAATTCATTCTGAGCATTGTATTTTATTCTGCATTTGGGCATTACGATTTTAGGGAATGCATTATTTTAAAATCCAGGCAGTTGACCACGATATAAATGTCATTTTAATAATAGGAACTGAAAATTTAATAATATGGTATTAAACCGTAAATATAAGTGAATAATATTAGTCTTAGCTAGCTTTATTTCCTATGTAATTCTGGCCTATTAATGAAACTTTTATCCAAAGGAATACTGTATTATAAGACTTTAAAAAAAAATAAAGAAACTTTCAATAGCAACACAAAGAAAAAAAAAAACAAGGTAAATGTTGAGATACTTCTATGGATTCTTGAGTAAAAAATTTCTCTTTATGTGAAATATTCAGGGAAAAACCTAGACAGGTAAAGGTGCTTTTCACTGGGAGCATTTCCTTAACTCTTCATATAATTTAGTTATGTCAGTCAGTGTATGAATAAATATGGAACCACTTGAGGCCATAAATATATAAAAAAAAATGATACATTTGGAAAAGCCAAAAAGTATTTGCATAAAGTGGAAAAAAAAGAAACAGAAACTTTCCAACCTAACAGACGCAAGCCAGATGTCTGAAAGTCTCCTGAACTCGGATGGCATTGAAAGTTTGCCTTCGTAGCTGTCCCAAGGGTATTCCATCTCACTTGGCTAAGCAGATGTTGTACAATGGCTAACTTAATTCCTTTTAAAAATAAAAACGATAATTTCTTTATGTTGTATTTTGGCACACTGATGGAAGTACGGCTGGCCTGTGGCAATAAAAATACTATTAGCTATTTTATCAGCTGAGTCAGAATTTTCAGTGAAAGGAAGAAAAACGAAAGGTTACAAATGAAGAGAGATGTTTGATGGCTTAAAATGAAAAACATTTATTATGCCTAACTACTGTGTAGTTCAATATTTTCCTGCTACAAGCTTTAAAAAAAACTTTCATTTTCCAGTGCGTTTTGCATTCTTCCATCTCTCTGGGCAAGCTGCCTTCTGCCAAATGGGCCACTGTTTAATCCAGTTTCATTGAAACAAATACCTGCCCTGACCAACTGGGACACAAAAAGAATAAAAAATTTCTTTTGGCTCTTTGCATTGTGGAAATTAAGCAGAAAAAAAACCTTCGGTCTTCCTTTATCACCAGTCCAAACAATTTTTAATTTGGAGTTCTTTTAGCAGTGAGGAGTGGAAGATTAAAGAAACTGGATACTCCTTAAAAAATCTCTTTTCCACAGACATACCTTATGGGGTAGGCCATGTCCCTGGAGCTGCAAGCTCTTGGGGCTGTGGCTATGGTGACTATTTCTTAGCAGAAAAACAGATTTAAAGCAAGTCCTTGCTGTATGTTCATCCAAACGGGTTCCGGAACATTGCCTGCTTACAGGTGACGGAGTCTTGCACACCTAAACCTGTGGAAGGCTGAGGGAGACTGCACACAATATTTTATTGAAGGGTAGTCCTTAAAATATGGCCTGAGGGGCTCATGGTTTGAGTTATAGGGTGTCTCACTGAGGCTCTAGCATCTGGTTTGATAATCATCTTTTCACAAGTGTAGTCTTTTGTGAGCTTGTGACTTAAAATGATATGGTAGAATGAATGCTAGTTTGTTGCAGGTGTTTAAGTTGCAATGGTAACGTAACTAAGAGGAAAGAAAAATAAAATCAGATGCTGGGCATATTTAGCAAAATATGATGAATAAATAGCAAGCCTGTCTATGGTCTGTCCACCTGTAATGGGCTGAGAGATAAAGGTGGTTTTCACTGGGAGCAAGGGTGATTCTCCCTTTCAAAAAATGTCTACATCCTGGAGCCCTGAGTGTAACTTTATTTGGAGAAAGGGTCTCTGCAGATGTAATCAAGGATCCGGAGATGAGATCACCCTGGGTTAGGCAGGTAGGTCCAACATCCAATGACAAGTGCCTTGGTAAGAGACATGTAGAAGATAAGCAGACAGAAGAGGAGGAGGCTGCGTGACCACGGAGGCAGAGACTGGACCGAGGTAGCCACAAGCCAAGGAACTCATGGAGCCACAAAACCCCAGAAGTGGAGGGAACAGACTTTCCCTAATGGGCTGAGGAGGTGGGGTGGCCTGCAGACACCTCGAACTCTGACTGCAGGCCTCTGAGAACACAGGTTTCTGTTGTTTAAAGTGACCCACCATATAATCTGTTATGGCTGCTACTGGAAATGAAGTTGTCATCACCTGTCTGTCTGTCTGTCTCTCATCTGTCTATCCACTTGTCTGGATGCAATCCATCATCTAGCTGGATATCCACAGTGCCTATCCTCTTACTATTCCCCTGTTCTTGCTAATTAATTATTGCTTTATGATCCCACATGCTCTAAACATTTTTATTAACTGAAAAAATGAATTCTAACCATTTTCAACTGGTGGGCAACATTTTATGTCTATATTTCAATATTTTATTACAGATATACACACATGTTAAAATATACACATATATTAAAAATAAGCCTCACTGTGTGTCGTCGCCGTCTCAGGGTGTTCTTTGCCGTTGTCCGCATTAACATGCCTCAAGGGAGGGGGAACCAAATGAATTAGATTTTGTCCTAGCAGCTCTGAGAACAATGCCTTTGGGTGAGCATGATTTCAGGCGCATCTTGTTGACTTAAAAGTAAATCAGAATGTGTGCTAAGAGAAGAACAACACTGAGAAAACCCACCGTGCAACAAAGCCCACTTCTGTTCAATCAGCCTTCGTTTCAGTGAGCACCAAGCCGCCCGAGTCCCGCAAGCCAGCGCACTGGGAGTTCCGTGGGCCACGTATGGCATCGCACCAGCCAGGAAGTGCTCCTCACCCCTCCCGACCCTGT
The DNA here is from genome assembly GCF_000276665.1 of Chinchilla lanigera. Classification (NCBI taxonomy): domain Eukaryota; kingdom Metazoa; phylum Chordata; class Mammalia; order Rodentia; family Chinchillidae; genus Chinchilla; species Chinchilla lanigera. The sequence goes on along the minus strand of NW_004955465.1, from coordinate 10,936,924 downwards.
CCTCTCCACTGTCCTTGCAGGATGTTGGTTCGGGCTGCACCATTTCACCCATCAGCCTCTCCCATCCTCCCCCTTCCCACCCACTCCCTTCTCCCTGCTGCCCGCAGGCGGCGGCCTCCTGAGGCAGAGCCAGAGTCGCACTCAGGTCACTGACCCAGCCCAAGAGCTTCCCTGCCCGGCTGTCCCCACTCTGCTGCAGACGGGCCCTGCTTCTCCTTTTGGAAACCATTTCCTCCTCACTCACTGCTATGCCACACGCACACACATGCTCATGCACACACACACCTACACTAACACATGCTCATACTATATGCACAGCTTTCACACACACCTCTCTAGGTATACACACACGCACAGGTATACACACAGCCACACTTGCACACCCCCACACTCACATATGCCCTCACATGGAGAACATCCATCCACACACACACACACACACACACACTGTGAGCACATAGAACACACAAACATATGAGCACACAGACAACCATGCACACACACTCACGTATGCCCCCACGTGTACAACACAACCTCCCTGATCACATTTCACACTCACACCCAGTCTCTTGTACACATAATCACACCAGCATGCCCCTACACGTGTGCACACACACGCACACCTCCCTTACCACAGCATCCCATGCGTTTCCAGAGGCCCTGAAATGACTGGATTCACCACTGTAGCCTCGATAGTATCCCTGGGCCCGCAGGTGACAAGCCTCAGAGCTAGCTGGATTTCATCACAGGTTTTCTGACAGACGCCCCGGGGTGAGGAGATAGAAAAGCTACTCTGGTGTTTCTGGGCTTACAGCAGAAGCATGATAAAGTTCTAGAAACGTATTGGCCATTTCACCGCTGCAACTCAGGACATTTTCTAACGCAGAAAAGTGAGGCAAAGACAGGTAGAACAGGGAGGGGGAAGGAGAGAGGTGGAGAGGATACCGGAGGGAGACAGGGGATGGAGAGGAGAAAGAATCTTCTCACTCTCTGGACTCCTTAGTGGGTGAAGTGACCACTTCCATTGGACTTCCAGACATATGAACCAAGACAATTGTTTTTTTCTTAGACTGATTTTTTTTTTTTTTTTTGTCTTTTTGAGACAGGGTCTCACTATGCAGTTCAGGCTGGCCTTGAGCTCACTTTGTAACTAAGATGGTCTGGAACTTGCAATGATCCTCTGCCTCAGCCTCCTAAGTGCTGGGATTACAGGCATGCACCACCACGCTCGGCCTCTTAGGCCAATTTGAACCATAATTCCATAATTTGAGACTTAAATTGTGCCCATGGATGTAGTTGTTCCCTGATCACAGTCTTCTCTTTGATTTCAGGCTAGGCCCGCATCCTCGGCAGTTCCCATTTATAACCTCTCCAACCTCAGCATCAGTGTTGAAACTTCTTGGATGGTGGGTTACCATCCAGCCACTCTAAATGACTGGCTTCCTGGGGGCAAAGGATGGTTCATGCTCAGGCCTGCACATTTATTCAATCATTTATTCCAGAGGATTTACTGAGCACCTATTTTCTAAGTACTGGAGACATGGCAGTAATCAAAAAAGATGAAAGCTGCTGCCCTCTGAGGCTGATCTGCCAGCAGGGTGAGGGAGGAGGACAGTGGAAAATTGAAGCCATGGAGAAAATCTAAGGTGTGTACAAGCAGCTCATCATGGAGGTACCACGTACCCCAGCAGTTCCGCCCCCTGGTATGAACCCAAGAGCAATGAAGACATACTTCACAAAAGCCTGTGCATGGGTGTTCATAGTGATATTATTTGTAGTGACCCAAGAAGTGAAGAGGAAGGATTATTAATAATTGTGCTGTGATAACTAACTTTCCTTTTGACAGGTACTCCACCGTTTGTAATTTGGGACAGGGAAAAAACCATGTCGTGTCCAGTGTGCTGGCACTTCCTCGTGCTTATGCCTGGAGAATGCTTCTCCCTTCTGTGACAAGTCTTTGCCAGGATCCTCTCCTGGGTCCCACTCTTCAGTAAGAGAGAGCTGGGGTCAGGCCGGACCAAAGGGAAAGTGCCATGCATTCAGAACAAGCGCGGCCTGAGTGCAGTCACTCTCACCTCTATGAACTGCCACTCCTCGAACAAGTTGCTTCAACACAGGTAGCCTTCTTTCCGCACTTGGAGAGTTCCAGGTTCCACCATTTTAAGGGTGCAACGCAACTCATTCCCCACTGCAATGGCGCACCTAAGAATGGGTTAGGAGGTGCTGTGGTGGGGTCTACTCGGCCTGTAGGGGGCTGGAGCCTGGGCAGGTGGTCTCCAGCTACGGGTGGCCTCCGGAACCTTCCTCAGGGTGTCACGGGGCTGTTCTCATCTCTGTGGCTCCAAGGCCCTGCACCATGCCTCCTACGTGGTAGGTAGTAAGTATTTGCTGAATGAATGGATCAATGGACGATGACTTCAGGGAAGAATCACTCTTAAAATTTCCAGCCACAGACCAAGAAAAGCCAGGATGAAAACATGTCTCTTGCCCAGTGTTCACCACACTTTTTAGCAGCAGTCACTGCACTATGTGTTTTCTCCAGGAAGGATGATCTCACGCCAAGGAGGAGGGCGCAGTGGCTGTTGCTGGAACGTCCTGATTCTGTGCTCTGTGTGGCACGGAGAGGGGATGTCCACACGGGAGGGAGGGAGCCAGATTCCGGGAAGGAAGCCAGCAGGGGCTGGGCTTGCTCCTGCCCAGGCCCTGGCAGGTTGTAGTGCTCCTGAGTTACTTCCTGTCCCATGTGCTGGCTGGAGCCTCAGCCGTGTCTCCACAGCACCCCTCCACATCCGTGACCCTGTGATGTTCTTTGTGAAATTAAAAATCATCTTCCGTGAATTCGCCTCTCACAAGCTCATCTTCCTCAAAAACCTCCAAGGAGCAGGAAGTGCTGCTGAGAAGCAGGCACTACTCCCAAGTGAGTCATGAGCTAACAAGGCCCATTCCAGCCTGCCTTGGCTGACCTTGGGTGACCTTGGGGTTGTCCTTAAAGGAAGACAGTTATCCTTCTTCCACAGCGTGGCAGAACACAAGCAAGCTTTCAGACTTGCCCAGTTGTGATTGCTACCGCTTTCTTAGGGCTCATCCTAGGGGGAGGAGGGTGACCAGTTTTTACTGTTGGGGGTTAATTCTTTTAAATTTAAAAAAAAATGGGTCAACCTGTCACAGTCCCGGTAACCTAGCAAAGATAGATTGGAAGTGGCTGCCTAGAGCCTGAGTTTAGTTCCTAGTTAAGAGCTCACATGAGAGAAAGTTATTAAGTTAGCAGGCTTCTTTGCTGCCAGGTATGTATTGAAGGACAATGTCAAGTTTGTAGAAAGAGATCTGGCTCCCCGCTCCAGCTTCTTTGCTGCCAGGTATGTATTGAAGGACAAGGTCAAGTTTGTAGAAAGAGATCTGGCTCCCCGCTCCAGCTTCTGGTTCCTCAGGTCCAATCAACCGTGTGTGGAAATACAGGTAGGCCTGTGATGCTGTATTGCTGAATACATACATATTTTTCTTGTCATTATTCCCTCAACAATATAGTCTATTTATGTAGACTATATGCTACACTATTTATGTAGCATTTTTACTGTATCAAGTATTATATACAATCTAGAGATGATTTAAAGTATGTGGGGGAGTGTGCAAAATACAGGTGTAAAAATATAAGGGGAGGTATTTTATATAAGGGACTTGAGCCTCCTCAGATGAGGCCACGGAACCCACCCCTGAAATTCTGCAGCTTGACTGTCTGACCTTGCACCACGCTCTTCAAAGCGTGGTCCCACACCTGCAGTAGCCACACGCCTAAGAACTCAAATTTGAGGCATTGCCCCAGACCTACCAAGTCAGAATCTGCGTGTTGACAATATTCCCCAGGTAACTTCAAAGTGCGCTGAAGTTTAGAAAGTATTGATAGAGTGGTGGAGTTGGGTGTTTTGTGACCAAACAGTCCTGCGACTCTGGACCCAAATCCAGCAACGTGTGAACCGTGTAACCGGAACAAGTTACTCTGAGGCGCTTTGAGGACCAGAATGCTCATCTGTGGCACGTGCACAGGAATACCTGCTCTAGTTGCGCACAAGATCAAATGTGTGAGCAGATCTAGTAAAGCTCTTCACACTCAGTGTGGGAGACGGTAGCCATGAAGATAGCTCGCGGCACCCCTTTCCTGCTTCAGGGCTGGTGCTCTCAGCAGCAGCGATGCGTGAGTGGCCCTCAGGAGGTGGACAGGTAGTGCTCAAAAGGCCTCCTGACCGACCGTGTCTTTTGAGTGCCTCCTTCACAGACTTTGATCCTGCGGGTGCTGTTGAGGAACAGCCTACTAGGTATTTTACTAGGTTTTTTTTTTTTTATGCTATTATTTCTGTACTATTGAGGGAATTCATGAATTTCTAACTCAGTTTTCAGAAGCTGAGTTTTCAGTTTATTGATTTTGCGTTTGCAGTCTACTTGAGAAGAATTTTCCATCTTTTTTATTAATAGTCCTCAAAGTTTTGGCACATGGCACGGTAAACTGATTGCGTTGTCACTCAGCGTCAAAACTGATCAGCTCTGATGTGTTTTCCACAGTGGGGTCTCACCCTGGGCCCCTCCTCCCACTCATTTCACTTCTCCTGGGGGAGCTCCATAAATATATGCTTGAGTGGGGGACATTAGGTTCTTCACTCTTGGTTTGATGGTCAGGCAGACAGAGGGAGGAGAACAATGGCCTTCAGAAATACATTCAGGTCGTTCAGTGAGGGAGGTAGGAAGTCAAGGCACATAGGTGAAATGAACAGAGCTGATCGTTTTCCTCATCAGACTTCGTGTTTGGCTGGGAAGTGAGGAATTCTAAAGCTACTACTCCACAAGCTCTCATTATGGTAGCCACTCATTATTCTCTTGCAAAGCCAATCCTCTCCAACATTGAACTGTCGGGGATAATGTCAGAAAAGTCAAAGTGGGATCTTTCTGTGTTTTGAGCACTGCATTTGGCTTTGCTCCAGGAAGGCAGACCACATGGATGCAGCCGTTGGTGGTGCCCTCCTTCAGCAAGTGGGCTTTTTGCTCCAGTGAGCCCCATGTGCTCACCACCATCACCCGGGGACCGTTCCTCTGGCTTTGTACAGTTCGGACTGGTATCTACTGGTTAATACTGTAACTGTGGGCTGCCAGATGGATCATGTCCTGTTGGGAAATCACTTCTCTATGTACAGATGCTCTGGGAGCTTGAAGCAATATTTCAGATAATTGAATAAATAAAAGGCTGTCACTTTTTCTTCCATGATTGGACTATTTCAAGTGAATGTGCTCTCTGTAGCCAAAATGGCATGGCAGTTGCCTCCATTTTCCATTTCTTGGTTATGTATCAGAGGAGACCTTGCTGCTTCTTCTACACAGGGCTGATCATTCACACTATGGGATTCACCAGAGATGCTCCAGAGCATACGCCTTGGTCTCTGTGTGTGCTAATATAAGATCGCTACAGGTCTAAGTCAGAAAATAGAGCTCACGAAAATGTCCCATTTTATCTGACTAAATTAAGAAGGATTTTGAGAAATGGATATCAGAGAACAATAACAATAATTACTAACATTTACTGAGTGTATACTATGTGTTTAGTGTGCGATATAGTTTTTATCTAAACCTTTTGCCAACCTAAATTTCATGCCATGGAAGTTTTGAGAACTTGGCTTCCTTGCCCAGTGCTTTATAAATAGGAAATGAGGGAGTCTGGATCCAGCTGACAACTAGAGCATACTAAAGCATTCATTTTGTGTCTTTCCAAAGGGTGATGGTCAATATTCACTGGAAACATGAGTGTCACTGGAACATATCGGCCGTGCTGTGGCTGAAAACAGCAGCGACAGAGAGTATAACAGATCCTGGAAGTCTATTCCTTCTCACTTTGGAAAGAGAGGCGGTGAGCAGTGGGCACATCTTTGTCTTCTAAGCTATCGCAGCTTATCAGCTAGCTTCCAGGATACCCCTCTGTCACCCACCTTTTTTTGGTCTTATCCCCGAAGAACACAAACTCCTCAAAGATCCTTGCTGAAAATTCACAGTTTGCAAGTGTTAATAAACTAGCAGAGGCTTCTTCTTCTTCTTTTTAAAAATGTGCCTGGGAGCTGGGTCTAGGAGAGCTTTAAAACCTCTCTAATTTTGCCAGCAGACCGAAGAGAGGAAATTCAAGTCACTGGAGACAAAGGGGCAAAGTCGTGGGTTTGGCGCTGGGTCTGGATGACAGCGTGCTTTTTCTCCAAGGACCTTAATTGGCTGATAGAGTGATTGCTTCGGCCAAGCATCCAATTAATACCCAAGATTTGAGGATTGGTTTTCCAACCTCGGTTGGATGAGTTTCCTGGCAAGGAAAGGTTACCACTGTAAATTCAATTCACTTCCTCAGCTCTGCACTCACTGTATAATGTAAAGAGATCACTGTCTGGTTAACTCCAGACAAGGCTCTGTGAGCAGATGGGGAATTTGGATTTTCAAATTTGAAAAAAAAATAAGTAAGTGTGAGTTTTATGCAGTTACCTGGATGCTCCACCTTGTGGAAAATGTATTAAATGCCAGACAGCAGCAGGTAGGATGGCAAACATCAACACAGTGGTTGCCGGGGGGGTTATACCTGCTGAGAAGGTCCTGACCCATAGCCCGCTGGACACAGACCAGTAAAATCACTGTTGAACTGAGAAACAAAACCCTTCAGCCCTGTGTGCAAAGTGGCCTGGGAGGACATGTAGTGGCTGAAGCAGGAGACAGGAGGCACCCTATGAAACACAGGTAGGAGAGGGCACAGCTCGGAAAGTTGTGTGCACTGTTGCTTGGTCTAACATGTAGAGCAGGGGTCACATACCCCTTTATAGCTTCATCACAAAGATCCCATTAAAGAATATATGTGAACGCAGAAGGACCTTGGATTCACTTTAACTCCCTTCCCTTAGCACCAGGGCTGACTGTGGCTGCTAAGTCAGACACTTTATGAGCTTTGGTAATAACTCTGTCTTGGAGAACCACATACTGCTTCATGCTTGGCCTCTCAGCTATAGCCACATAACAGCAAACTCCATAAAACAAGCTGATGAGCATCCAGTTGCTTCCCTGCCTGGTTAGCATCTTAGCAGACGAGCTGTCTCAGAGCCCGGTGTCAGGGTGTTTTCACCCATCCTGAATGGACTGCAGGCTGCCCACTGGGCCCTGCTCCTATTTATAAGGCTTTGTCATTTTCCCCCCTTTATTCTTGTTTACCAGATGGAAGGAAGCCTGTTTGCTAAAATATCCTTCTCCTCTATGTACTTTGATCTGGTTTTAAAAGTAGCAAGTCAGTTTATTTGGGCTGCTGGAAAGAGCAGGAAACCAGATGTCGAGGCGACTGAGCTTTCTGGAAGACATTCTTCTTGTCTCCCAACCAGACACGTGATGCATGAGGTAGGAGCCCCTGGTGCAGCACGGGGACCCACTCGGGCCTCCCTGGTGTCCAGGAGGCCAGCTGCCTCAGCATCTGTCTGCTAATCACTCTCTGGCGAGTCGCCCAGACAACCCAGCTAACCCAGGAGTGAGGCTATGGGCGGGTAATGCAGTAGCTGAGCACCAAAGCTCCCTGATCGGAAGAATCCCTGAGCACTGGAGTTTGTCAAACAGTCCAGTCCAGACCTATGTCATGTTGTTTTCAAAATAAATAATGCTCATTTGAGATTTGTTACTTTAATCCTTGACTTCTTAAGCAATCGGTGTAGAAAGAGAGCTGGGTGTTCTTCCAAGAGTTGTTACCTAGCATGACTATTATCTCAGCACTCTGGGAAGCTGAGGCAGGAGGATTGCAAGTTTGAGCCCAGCCCGGGGTTTTGGAGACCTGTCTCAAAATAAAAAATAGAAAAGGGCTGAGAATATAGCTTGGTGCAGAAGTCCTGGGTTCAATCCCTAGTACCAAAAAACAAACAAAAAGAGTTGCAACCGCTCCAGCCTCTACCTAGGACAGGTGTTCCCAGTGCTGCAGTGCAGTCTGTCGATCATCATCACTCTGGACATCCTGAACAAGGAGGAGCTACAAAGTCTTTAACCCCTCCCATCCCCTTGATTGGCTCATTAGCTGAGCAAACTGTGCCTCTCAGGGGAATTAGAAGAATATTTTCTCAGCAAAGTCAAGCAAAGTGGAAGGAAAGGCACTGATTTTGTATTGATTACTAAACCAACAGTTATTTATTAAACATGTATTAAGTGACCGGCACTGTGGAGAGCAGGTAAGCAGGAACAGTCCTGAGCTCAAGTCAATTGCTACCTGTGGGCAATGGGACAGATAATCAAAGAGTACTATGGTAGAATGTAGTACTGCCAAGATAAGTGCTGGGTACCATAAAACTCCCTGAGAGTGGGTGGAGCTCTCTAAGGAGGAGCAAGTCACAGTGCAGAGCCGAAGGATAAGGAGCTGTCTTCTGTGGGGTAGATGGATAGAGATACATAGAATCCAAGAAGGTAGAGACAAGAACTCCAGGTCAACCTGAGGAAGGTGAGCCCTATGGTAGTGGACTCTGAAGAGCCTGGGGCATAGCTAGAGATTCCCTGGATGGCCCATGGGGGTAGCGAGGGACACTACCTGGTATGGCCTTCTGTAGCCATTTCTAGCATTGGTGGAGTTCCATATCCTTCCTAGGTCCTCCAGATCCTAGAGCAGTGTGTGGGGAAATGTTCTGGCCAGGTCTTGCTTCTGGTGTGGATCAGGTTCTGTCCTGTCCTTCATGGGAAGTCCTGGAGTCTCCATTGTGAGGCTAGAATGACAGAGAAATCCAAGTTCCTCAGCAGACTAGGGTTTCCAGGGGCATCTTAGGACCTCTAGGAAACGAAATGACTGCCTGGGAACCTGGGTCCGCATTCTTATTACCTCCATCTCTTTGGATGATCAGGTAAATAGGCCCTAGGTTTGGTCCACCTGGTGCTTCCAGACTTTCTTGCTTTCTTATCGGCCACTGACACCTTCACCTTCATCCAACTCTCATGAGTGTTGCGGTGACCAGCTGCCTTACATTGCCTCAGTTGAGGGTGTCCCTTGATGCTGGACTTGCTGTGCTAAAACTGAGAAATTTCTAGGCAAACCAGAGTGAGTTAGGAATGTTGAGCCTATGCTGAGCACTTTAATTAGACATGATTGCATTTACTCTTTAAAGCAATGTGTTGGAGTAGATAATACTATATTTGTTTAAGGGAATCTATAAAGAAGAGGAACTATGTTTCCCAAAACCAGTGACTTAATAAGTGGTAGAGCCTGAACTTATATTTGGTTGTCTGGTTCAAAGCTTGTGTCATCTGTTATATAATAAATTATCCCAAAACTTGGTGGCTTAAATAAATAATAGACATTCATTAATTCACAGCTCCTATAAGTAAGAAATCAGAAGTGATTTAGTATGGAGGGTCTGGCTTGGGGTTTCATGAAGTCAAATTGAAGAGATCAGCTGGGACTTTGGTCATCTGAAGGTTTTGTCAGGGCTGGAGGATCTGCATCCGTGATGGTGCACTCACATGTTGGCAGGAGGCCCCGGCATCCTTCACATGGCCCTGTCTACAGTGCTTGCTGCTTGAGTGTCCTCCCAACATGGTGGTTGTTTTTTCCCTAGAGTTAGTAATCCAAGAGACATCAAGGAAGATGTCACATGCTTTTTATTAGCCTTAGGAATCATATATTGACATTTTTGGAATATCCTATTAGTTACTCAGGTCAGCCCTGCCCTATTCAGCAGGGGACTTCACGAGAGAGCAGACATAGAAGCCAGGATCATCGGGGCATCTTAGAGGATGGGTACCATAGTCCCTGAGTATTTTATAATTCCACAGCTTCCCTGTAGGACTCTACTTAAGATAGGAATTGAGGGAAATCTGTGGTATGAGGCTGACTGAAATTATATACCTGTAAGTACTGTATATGTACACATAAATGTTTATTACATATTATATATTTATTTCACAGATGTTCCTATCACACCAAATGTTTGTGTTTGAATGTCATTAATTATAACTTATTCCCAACATTCCAAATTTTATACCAACAGGTATGATTTTTATAATCAGAATAAGTCAACTTTCAAAACATTTTTACGCGTATATATGAACATAAACCTGAATATTGCTTGGAATTCTACTTAGGACCTTATAGAAAAGCAGCCTATCTGTTCAGATAGTTCAGCATGTAAAATATACTCTGCTAATAACAGACACAGTTACATATACAATGTATGTGCAAATATATAGACCATTTCCTGGGAATTAAACTGGCAAATTGCAGGGAAGGTAGGGAGGTTAGGAAACCAGAGATGCCAACGGTACATTAGAGAGGAGATAAATGGAAACTATTCGCTGGAATTTTACCCTTGCACAATGTTGCTGTGTGGTCTCTGTTAATTTCAAGGGGCTGGAATGGTACAGTCAAACCTATATTCTCTGAATCTTAGTTACTTCATTTATATAATGGGGGAGATAGTGACATTTGTGCTTTCAGTCCATATAGTTGTTTCACAAATGAGAAACTACAAGTGAAAACGCTTGGAAAACTGTAAAGTTCTAAAGTAGAGGGAGGCGCTCCCACCCATCCTTACAGCTGTTGTCTCTGGATGGGCCCCAACATCTCTGCAGGGCAGTGCTGCTGCTCAGAGCCGTGCAAAACGGCTGCCTCACAGCCCCTGGGAGCCCTTCGTCCACCGGTATCAGCCACACGTCTTGCTCCAGTTGTCAGACACCTTAGGCCCCGTGTTTTCTTAAGCTCCACTTCCATGTGCTGCCTGGAAGTGTGCAGTTCTGCAGGTGGAAACAGGGCATTGCTGACAGGACTCTTGGCTCATGTCTGCTTGCTTGTGCCTGGACGTGAGGTCAGGTGGGGCTAGGCGTGTTCGAGGCCTGCCACCTGGTACTGGAGTATATGCCGCACTGGCATCAGGCCACCGGTCTCACGCAGAAATGGTACAAACGGTCCCAAAGGCAGTGAGTGGAACATGCACATAAACCTGTAACGCTCTGTTCACATTCCTCGCCACACCACCAAGGCCAAAAACAGGAGGAGAATTGAGTTTCTTTAACAAACATTTCTTTTTTACTCCTTTCTTATAAAATTATCCCTAACCTGTCTGAAGGATCTGGCAGCCATTCATGAGTCAATAAGAGGCAGTTTTATGGGGATGGCATGAACAAATTCCCTGCTAAGACTTTCAGCTCGGTGTGAAAAATGAGTTGCTGCTTAATCGTGCACAGCTGAAATCCTCCAGCTGCCGTCTGGCGACTCCTAAACTCTGTATCTCTATTCCAGACCTCTCTATGGTCCAAGAGTGGTGTGCTGGTCAGTGTTTAGCAAACAATTTTCCAGAAGGGGGAAAATAACGCAGAGAATCACGCTTTTGCCAGTCTCCATGGTGATATTCTCACCACGGCTGATACCAGGCTATCAACATGATACCGCTGCCATCACTGCGTCAGGGAAGAGGTGCAGACAGCTGATTCGTGAGCCAGTGTGAGCCAGCAGCGCTACCTCACTGTACCCACACTTGAAACCAAATGCATCCTTTACACTTAGAGGTAAAATAAGCGTCTCAGGATGAACGCGTGCAAAACTGAGCCAATGGCCTCTCTGCCTCACCCCCACAACACCGTACTCCTCCTCTTCCAATCTGAGTGAAGGAAACCGCAGTGCAACTGGTTTTGCAAGCCAGACCTCAGACATCAGTAGCAATTCTTCACATTGTCTTTCTTCTTCATTGCCATAAACACACCATCACTCATGTGTGTTGACTTGACTTCCAAAATATTCACAATCTGTCCACTTCTCCTTATACTGTGCTAGCATTACTAAGCACCTGGATTATTGCAAAAGGCTTCTAAGTGGGTACCCTGTATCCACTTTTGCACACATATGCACATACCCAACCCATTTTCCTAGTATTGCCCAGTGGTCTTTGAAAAATGCAACTATGATAACGCTACTCCCTCACTTGCCAAACCCTTTAATAGCTTCCCGTGGGACTTAAAATAATAATAAAAATCCTTACAGTGACCTGAAAAATCATGGCCGACCCTTCTCTGCCTCTTTAGCCCAATTCTGTGCTGGTTGCCCATGCACCCGCTGCTGTTTCTGCCCCTCTTTCAAATCCTCAAACCCTCCCAGCCCTTTACCATCTGGCTTTTTCACAAATTGTTCTTTTCCTGGACTTACTTGGTCTGAACAACTGCTCCCCACTCTTTTGGCTCAGCTAGAGTTTTTGAGAAGGCCCTCGCAAGCCTCCCCGCCTGAAAAGATCCCTTTATTTTTACCCTCCATAACATCTTGTTTTTAGCTTCACTTCAGTTGCAGGGTGTGACAGTCCTGGCTGGTTCCAGCCAACATTTGGTGTCATCAAACTTCAATATTTTGATAACCAGGTACTGTATAGTGCTGATTTTAGTTTTTATTTCCTGGATTACTAATACATTTAAGTAACTGAAAATGCATTTATTGCTCATTTGAATTTTCTGTTTTGTAAAATGCTTGTTGAAGTTGCTTGCCTACTTTCCTACTGGGTTGAATTCTTATTATTAGCAGGATAACTTTACCTAATATGGATATCAAACATTGTTATACATATTGCAAGTATCTTCTTCCAGGCTTTACCTTATTTTCTTACTTTTTTAAAGATATCTTTTGATAAAAATAAAATTTTAATTTAATTATTTCATCAAATATTTTATGTTTTCTTTTTAATTGCTAGTGCTTTTCTCTGTTCGTTGGTGTTTCTGCTTGTAAGGGTCTATTAGGGTAAACTCTGGTTTTGCTGGTATGAAAAAGCTATTTTCTCTTAATTTTTGAAAAATTAATTTGAATAAATATGGTACAATTTGCTCTGGGCACACATTGCAAAAGAAAAAAAATCCTCATCATGCTGGGCTTTGATTATTGCTGATAAGAAGTTAATGTTCAGTGTAATGTCTTCTCTTTGAAGGTTTTTCCTTTTTTTCTCTGGCTTGCATTTAAAATCTTCTTTTTGTCTTTGATGTTTTTGCTTGTAGTATGACATGTCTACTTAAGGGTTTATTTCTATTTATCCCACTAGGAATCAATCTAGCTTCCTTATCTGAAAATTAAGTCTGTAAATGTCTCAATTGTTACGTTTTGAACATAATGTGTTTTAATGATTTGGATCTAAAATATTCCCACAGGCCATGTGCTGGTCACTCGGCTGGCATCTGAGCAGTTGGATCATGAGTGCTCTCACTTCATCAGTGAACTAATCTGCTGGTGGACTCATAATTTGATGTTATTCACGGGAGGTGATGGAAACTTAGTCAAGGTGAGTTGTAGTTGAAGAGAGTAGGGCTTGGGAGTGGTCTTGGGGACTATGTCTTGTCCTGGTCCCTTCCTTTCTGCCACTTTTTCTCTCTCGGCTTCTTGGTCTCCATGAGATGAGCAGCTTTGCTCCCCATGTCCTTCCAGCATGATACTCTGCTTGCAAAGTGTCAAAAAGCGATGGAGCCAACTGACTATGGACTGAAACCTGTGAAATCGTGAGCCAAAATAAACTTTTTTTCCTTTAAGCTGTTATTCTCAGGTATTTTGTCACAGTGACAGAAAGGTAACACATTTCTTCTTTCTTATTCCTGCTGGACTCTTCCTCTTCCAACTTTTTGTTTCTCTGGGTTATGTTTTGAGTGATGTTCATGTCTACTTTTAAAGCAATTTTTGGTTGTATTTAATCTTCTATTGAACATGGTTAGTGGATTTTAAAACTCAAATATTATAATCATTTCTAGAGGTTCTACCTTCCAAATCTGGCCCCCTTTATGAATGTGCTTGCTTGCTTTCAAAGCACTAAAAATATTTCTTAAAATATTAAAATACTTATTTTATAGCCTGATAATTTCTATATGTACAATCTTTGCCTGACCAACTCTGATATCTACCTACCTATTCCCCTGTTTTTCTGTCTCCCTCTCTTTCTCTTATCTAAAACATGGGTGTGTCTTCTGCATTCCTGTTTGAGGACAGACTTCATGCCCAGCTCTTCATGCCTGTCTGTGGAGGGAAATGAGGTCAGGGGTTGTCTCCACCTGCAGAGAGCTGCCTCACTTATGGCCCACCCTATTCAACATAGCCTGCACCTGAGGCCTTAGTTAGGCGACTAAGGCTTGGCCATTCCTCAGACAAACAATATTTTTGCCAGTGTTCTGTGTACTGGGTTGCACAAGGTTCTGTCTGAGCATCCTTGCAGTTTAATGCATCCTTTTGCTTAATCGTACCTCCCTCCCTTCCTTTTGGAGTCACTGATCCAAATTCTGGTCATGTGGCTGCTTCCAGATAACCCAATCTGCAGTGTGTGTGTGTGTGTGTGTGTGTGTGTGTGTGTGTGTGTGTGTGTGTGTTGTCTGAGTTCTGATTCTTTTGTACTGTTAAAAACAAAACTTGCAATCAAATTTAGCAGAGTTTATTTGAGCCACAAAACAGTGCGCAGATCAGAATGAAAACGGCCTGAGATGCTGCAGCTCGCTGCCTATGCAAGCAATGTTTAGAGTCAGTGAAAAGGAAGGGACACACAGAAACAATCTGACTAGCTGCCACTAACATTTGCTTGTAGCTTCCTGTTTTGGCAGTTTCCAGCCTCTGATTGGCTGGGGTTCAGTTACTCCTACTGGCTGAAACTAAGCGTAAAAGAGTATATTTGGATATTAGGTTACAGTCTGTTTACACATCAAGTTAGGTTACAGTTCAGAGTGCTGGAGAAACCTTCAGGCAAACTTAAAATATGTATGGAGGTGGCATTAGGTCAGACTTAATTCAATTTACTAGCACCTTGTTTCCTTCTGTGTGTATGTCTCTTGAAACTTTATCTGTTGGGATTCTCTGAGACTTCACTGAGTTTAGGTTTCTTTTGAGTGTGTGTGAGATTTCTTCTATGAGTTGCCTGGAGGCATAATCAGTTTGGGACAATTTTGAGCTAAAATTATCTGTGTTTTTTCAAAATATCATTGTAGTCTGTATGGGTTGAAAACTCCTGTAAGCAAGGATTGTCTTTAAGACTTCTCGAGATAGGCAAGTGTCTCACTTTCCGCCTTTCTTGGGTTTGCTTCCCATTTGCCCTCATGCTAAAGCTGGGACGTTACAGGCCTCTCTGTATGTGGTAGTCTCTCCACCTTGGGTGGGCTCCAGGCTTAATTTCCTGTTTCTCATGCCACTCTGTAGGTCTCGATGGAAACTGAAGGTCATCAGAGTTCAGGACATAGTTTTGGATGAAGGCGGGTCTGGATCTTGCTTACTTTCCATGGTTCCCAGGCTCAGTGTCTTACTTTGAAACTGGAAACCTATGGATGGTTCCAAGTTTCAAAGTGAGATAGACTCCCCACTTTATTGCCAGCGTGTCAGTTCATTAAAATATTATTTTCTTTTGTTTTATATTTATCCAGACTTCATTTATTTTCCTTTTCTGAGGTGGTGGCTGGGTCATTTAGGGTTTCTAATCCACATTGCTGAGGGTGACCGATGCTGGAGTTGTGCGGAAGCGGACTTTACACCAGAGCACTGCCTGGAGGGCCAGCGGCCCCAGCAGACAGACTCTGCTGATTGGACCATGGTAAATGCAGCTAACCGGAAGTGGAGAATGGCTCAGTGGAGGAAGCAGGGAGAGTTTGTGAGAGATCCACAGTTACGCCAATGTCTCTGAAGAAGCCAAAAGTGGTCACCAAGAAAAAATAGTTTTGAATGTCCCAAAGGCTGCAGAGTACTGTAGTGATCCCACCTTGTCCTCAGTGTTTTGTTTGTTGCCTATGATCAATTGGGGTCCAAAAAATAGTAATGTGTGTGTGTGTGTGTGTGTGTGAGAGAGAGAGAGAGAGAGAGAGAGAGAATGAGAGAGAGAGAAAAGAAAGAAAAAGCATTCACATAATTTTTATTGTGTTGTTATGATTGTTCTATTTTATTATCTTTAATCTCTTATTGTGTCTACTTTGTGAATTAAACTTTCATGGTTTCAGGCATCCATTGAGGGTCTTAAAGCATATCCCCATGGATAAGAGGGGGACCACTGTAGGCAGAGGCACAGCTTGCCAAATAAGAGGGCTCCTCCCCTTCTGCCCCTCTTTTCTTTTGACCTCATCCCTGGAAGGAGCCAGTAGAGGTTTGAGGGGAAGGAAAGAAACAGAAGCACAAAGGTTACAAACAGAGAGCAGAGACCCCCACCCACCCCAAATTGTCCAGGACAAATCTGAGAGAGGGGAGAAGCTTAAAGTTCAGGACTTTGATTATACCAGAAGAACAAACATCACAATAGCTGAAGATGATGATTCTTGTACATTCTTAAAGCCAGAGAGCAGATGCGCTGTGGGTTCACCCAGTCTTCCTGTTAGGAAAGGGCAAGACCAAGTTCCACAGAGCAGATAGGACTGGGGGAAGGAGAGAGTTCCACCTAGTCTAAACTTCCAACTCTGCTCTTTTAACATGCAGACTACCTAGGATTCATATTAGAATGACGAGTAGTTGGAGAGATGGAAGTAGTTGGGAGAAATATGGGGTAGATGGTGATTTTTACTCACAGGAAGAAGGGTCTGAGCACATTTATACAGTGTGTAGCTGGAAATGAGCCTGCAAGGGAGAAGATAGTGAGGAAGAAGAGGGATGGCTAATCACGGGAGGCAAGTTCCTAGGGTAGCTCCAGGCACAGGTAAGGGTATTAATCTTAGACTGGGAGGGGTCGCCTGTGTCATTTGGGAGGCAGAAGAAGGGACAAGTGTGCTGGCAGGTGCAGTGTGTTTGTAGTAGAAATTGGAGGGATTTCCAATCCAAAGACCTCTTTTCTCTTTGAAGTAGGGATAGGGTCATTTTTTGAGAGTAAAAGGCCATGTGATAGAGGGATGAGCTTTAGGTAAACCAAAACCACATGAAAGAGGGGCTGGGGATTTAGCTCAGCAGCAAAGCACCTGCCTGGCAAGTGCAAGGTCGTGAGTTCGATTCCTGGTACCGGAAGAAAAACAAAAAACAAAAAAGAAAAACAAAACCACATGAAAGAACTACTCTGGGGGACAGAGGAGCCACCAGACCAAGGACAAGAGGAGGATGGTAGAATTCACCCTTGTCCCAACCAGGGCTGCAAGTCAAGAACTCATCTGTATGCTGCATGAAGTAACACCTCTCTTAGAAGAGGTTGCTTATGAGCATGACAGAACTTTTCAGTCATTCTTCATTCCTGCTGATTTTGTCATCAAGGATCATAACCTTGAAATTTGTGCAAGCTCTTTACAACCAAGAAGGTCCTAAAAGGATTGAAGTGCTTGGTGACAATGGCCATCAAACTTTAGCAGGTGCTACAGTCAGGTGGCACGCCGCTGGGCCTGGAAGAACACAACCTGCTGCACCCTGTCCTAGAGTGTCTTATTCGGTTGGTCTGTGACAAGGCCAGAGAATTTTAATTTCTTCCAATTTCCCAGACGGTGCTTCCAGTCTTAGTACCACAGTTAGAGAACTATTGGCCTGAAATAATGAGACAAGTGATAATAAATCTTTATCATAATATCAGTAAAGTGGTTCTTGGGTTTTTACCCAAACAATGCAAAATCAAGTTTGAACAGAAGGAAATCAAGTATAGCTCCTCTCTTGGGGTTCCTCAGTGTCTTTGAGAAATACTCTGCTCAGTTATTTCCATGTTGCACTTAATCAAGTCTACCTGCAAAGAGGAAGATGGCGAGATCAGCAGATCTGGGTCCTTAAAAGGAGTAAGGAGACCTGTTGGAGTTGGATTATCCGAGCTTCCTACACACAAAGGTAGATGAAGAACAGCTATTGGGTTTTTGATGGCATCTGCATGTCACTATTATTGACTTTAATAGTTGATGAAAATTAAATGTTTTGGTGACCCCCGATTAACTAAAGGCTTTAGACTTAAGTATACTAGACTAGGCCAATGATATGATTAATTAAGGTCACAAAATGTCAAAAAACATCACTTGTGATAGCCAATGGCCAAGAGAGTTTCTGTACTAATGGACAAAGTATGATTGTATCAAGGGACCCAAGGAAAGGACTTGGCAAGGATTGTCCTGGAAGCCGCCCAATCTTGTCTTTGATCTCAAAACTCACATCTGCAGTCATGTCTGGTCTAAGAAGAAAACCCTTGCTTTCTTGGCTAACTGAGTGGAATTTATATGCTAGAAAACAGAATACAAACAACAATAACAACGAGGAAGCATATTCAAATCTTTGGAATTAAATCTTTAGTGAACCGGTTCAGGCATAAGTGTACTCATTCATTCTGTGTTCATTTTGCTCACCTGTCTCTTTTTCTAATGGTTTTTCAAAGCATTAATAAGACATAAGCCCATTAAATACTTGGGAGAGTTTGATTAATTTTTATATCAAACAATGTTTAAATGTGTAGAGAAGTCATTCATTAAATTCATAGCTATTTATGTATTTAATTGTTCAGTGCTGAGGATGGACCCCAGGAGGGCCTTGCACATGGTAGGCAAGTGGTCTACCACTGACCAACACCCCTAGTCCTTGCAGCTTGTTCTTTAATAACTTAGCTATTAACTGTTAAGTCTACAAAAACTATGGAAACATTTAGAAAAGCGTTGAGTATTTAAAAATGTTCAATGACAATAAAAAGTACACACAATGATGACTTTTTTTGGTTCCATGCATGAAAACTGCTCAGATGTTGAAGATTTACAGTATTACACAGATCAGGGTTTTGAGGAACCGAGTAATGTCTCATATAGAGAAAGGTCAGAGTTTCCTGAATACAGAATATAGTATGCTTTCTCTTTCTCAAAAGGTCCCTTTCACCTTTGATAGCTTTCTGTTTGTGTGATTACTGTGTAGGTTCTGTGGGTCTATGCATTACATGAAGCTCACTGCTGAAGGTGCGATACTGTCCTCTTTGCAAAGAGGATACAATTACTCATTATCTGTGACATTTCTTAATTCCAGAAGAGAAGAGATGAACCATGCAGTCCCTATAATCTTGGAAAGGTATTTCGCTTAAAAGAGGTTCCTTGGCTGTGTGCCAGTAACAATGGCTTATAGGGATAACACTGAGTTAATCCAAAATGAGCAACTCAAACTTTTACTGTTTAATATCTGTTCCCTTTTTCACAACTGGGTCAACATTTGTCACAGCATGAAGGTTATAAAAAGAAATCTCCACGTCAGAAGAAGTAGTAAGGATCACCAAGAGGTTATAGTAAGAATGCTGAAGAGGAAAAAACTATCTAAACATATTATCTGTTGCCAATAATTGTTTTAAAATATTTCATATAGTCTCCTACCTGAAAAACATGTAATGAGCCAGTGAATCTACACAGTGATTTTGGGAAGCTACTTGGCAGGCGGGCACGGAAACACTGGGTCACAGCTTAGTGAGAACACCCACAGGTAGATGGCAGTTCTCGTCTGTTTTGTTTTCCTCCTTCTCCTCTGCCTCTTTCTCTTCCCTTTTGCCTTTCCCTCCCTTTGCCCACTTTCTTTTTTGGCTATTGAAGATTTATTACTTTTCAGTACTTACAGATGATGTTTTCATAGGCTCTAATGAGGTCCCAGCAGTTTTTAACAATAACAGGACATTACTGTTCCTAAGATATATTATGTGTTTTCCCTCATCTTTCTCCCTTGAATGAAATGCTTAAAAGTATGTTAACCCCCAATTCCCTTCCCTTTGCTGTGATGAATGGTTCAGGGCTAACTTAAGGGCTAACTACTTTGCATTGGTTTTTATCCTACTCATTTAAATAGAATCTTAAGGAGAGCATTCGTGTTCTTTCCACACAATTCCCTGTGAAGTACCTGAGAATGCTCTGTGTCTTAGTCTGTTTCATGTCACTGTCACAAAACATCCAAGACTGAATGCTTTATAAGGAAAAGAGACTTATTGGGCTCATGATTCTGGTGTCTGTGAAGTCCAATAGCACTCTGGCTGAGTCACAGTGTAGTGGACAAGCTTGTGCATGCAGAAGGAGTATGTGTGCTGAATGGAAGCAAGAAGGAGCCATGGAAGTTGAAATTGGTTTTTAACCACCTGTTCTTGAGGAAACTCGTCTAATCTCATCTGATCCATTCCCTTGAAGCATTCATCCCTTCCCAGGGCAGTGTCCCCATGACCTGGCCACCTCCCATGAGGCCCCACCTCTAAAAGTCTACCGCCTTGCAACACCTTCACCAGGGGACCATCCTGCCAGCACATGTACCCTTGGGGACAAACCACATGCAAATCACAGGACTCACTATCTGGATTTTGGGGCAATTCCTGGCTCCAATCCCATGGGACATGTTCACCTGTCGCAAGAATTCATTCCCTTTCCTGAGCTGTCTGGGAATGGCAGGGCTCCTGCAGTCACCTGTGTGACCCATGACAATACAGATTTTTTTTGAAGAAAAAAAATTTTGAAAAGGAAATGTCTCAGTGTTGCATGACTTGACTTGGGTGCTCCTGGCACTTGTTCTGTGGTAACCAGTTGGGAGTCAACTCTAGAGGTTTTTTTTTTTTTTTTTAGTATTTAAAGATCAGACAGATTAAATGCAAGCAACAAAGAAAAGAGCCAAGCTGCATCCCATAACATAACACACAGAGATTGCAGTAAAATCAGGCATTTTCCTTCAGGGAGTCAGGCTGTAGGGAATGCTTTACAGCCAGCAGTGTCTTCTAGCAGGAAGGCAGGGATCGTCCTGTATTAGCATGCTCTATTTTGGTGCTGGGCTAGCTTTGGATTGTGGCTTTCACTGTGTCCTGAAATTAACATGTCATAAATGGACGGGTTGGATCTCCCATCCAGCAAAGAGGCCAGCTTGAAAAGTCATTCTGGGAAATGCACTGAATCACTTGTTCCAGGCACACACTATGCCTCGAGAAACCAGCCACCAGAAAAGCCCCTGAGACAAGCACCCTCATCTTTGCTGTCCAATAATTGCCAGTCTCCCTTCATTCTGTGGCCTTCTGCCATTTCATGTTTTTAGGGCTTGATCTCTGCTAATAGGTTCTCTTTGGAGACTCTCTGGAGACAGATTTTTAAAGAGCCTCCCATTTCCAAATTCCTTTGGGGATGAACCCAGAGAACTACTCAATACAGTTTGTGATAATGCTTTTTTCCCACCTATTTTCTGAGAAACTGCTTTTGCTCTTTGTACACACACACACACACACACACACACACACACACACACGGTAATAGCAGCAAATGAGCTCCAGGCCAGGGAAGAAATATTCGTGCTTCATGTGCTGTCTGCTCTGTGCAGGTCTGAATGCTGGCCTTATGCTTGGCTGTTCTCCATCCCTTGTGCACTCAGGGTTTGGTGCCCTTGCTTCCCAACCCAGATAGGCTCACCTACCCCTTCAGCAGGAGGGCAATGTTGATCGGCTGTTTTTAGCTTCAGGTCTCTGTGATCCATTCGATTCAGTGTTGTCCCTCCACTTTTTCCAAACATGCAGACTGTCCAAAAAAGGATCAAATGGAAAACTTTATAAATACTCCAAATGGTGGAAACAGGAAGTGGAATAAAAATCATGTAGCTATTCACAGAAAACATGCTGTCATTTTTCCTCTGTAAATATATACTATTCATTCTCAGAAACAGGCTGTGCTGAAGGAGAAGAAAAAATTCACAGTGACTTGGCTGCCTTTGGAGACTGTTCAGAGAAGTAACCTTGGGGTGTGGGAGATGCTCCTGGGAAGAGTGTGTGCTGGGCGTGTCTGCACCCCAGGGAAACCTCTGAAAAGGAGATAGGGTTTTCCCTGCAGAAATGCAAAGTGATGCCTTGTTGGGTATTGTTTTAGTTTGTTTTGTGCTGCTATAACAAAAAGACCAGGTACCTTATAAAGAAGTTTATGCAGCTCATGGTTGTGCAGGCAGGAAGTCCAAGATTGCTTGGCCCCATCTGGGGAGGATCTTGTGCTGCATTGTAATGTGACAGAACAGTAAGTGGGCACAGATGGAAGAGACAAAACACAAGAAGCCGAGTTCTTTTATAGCATCTTAATCTGAAAGTACCTGATTCAGTCCTGAAGAATTAACTCACACTCACATGAAAACACTAACCCTTTTTCCTGACCTAATTGCCTCTTAAATTAAGTGATTAATCTCCTCTCAGCATTGCCACAGTGGCCATCAGACTGCAACACACATTTTAGAGAGGACTGTAAAATGTCCTTTTGCTGTCACAGGGGCAAAATACCTGCATCCACAACTTATAGGAGGAGCTGTTTATTTGGCTCATGGTTAGAATCAGTCCATGGTTGGCTGGCTCAAAGGCAGGAAAAGCATGGTGGAAGGGTCTCAGTGGAGGAAATCTGCTCAGGTTATGGGATCCAGGAAGCAGAGAGAGAAGGGAAGAGCTGGGGATATGAATTCACCCTTCCAGGTGACAGCCTGTGACTCATCTCCAACGAGGTCCCACCTCCTAACAGCACAATCAGCTTGAGCTCATCAGTGTGTGAATCCACTGATGATTGTAGCACTCCACGATCCCATCACCTTCCAAACACGTGAGTCTTTGGGGGCACATTTCTTTTTAGTTTTTAAAAATTTATTTTAAAAATAACAGAAAAACATTAACAGACATCCATTTACGAAATAGCATAAGAACAATACAAGCAATACAGAGTTACAGACAAAGTGGTAGGAAATTAACAATGGTTGTTGTATTACGTATTGATATCTTCAAAGTGGTTTCTCAGGAAAACAAATAGAGACATGCAAGATTGATCAAATAAGTAATCATTAATTGTTCCTTTCAGTAAAGCAATAGAAGTCAATAGTACAGCTATACTAGTTATCCTATATATACATACATACATAATTTCCCCTTCTTTTCTCTTTTCCCTCACCCCAGTTGCTCTTTGCTTTTGAGCATTTTCCTTTCATTTCACAATGTCTGTCATACCTCCTAATTTTTATTCACTCTTTCAGGTTCTTATACTAGTGAGACAATATGTTGCTCACACATGGAGGTCTGGTTTATTTCACTTATGAGTATGGTTGGGGGCACATTTTAGACCTAAACCACAACAGGGACCAACCTTATTCAACCCACAGCAGATATGCAGGTGCTAGTGTCTTGTGACTTACTTAACAGCTAAAGTGATTCATCTATATCACCCTAATGAGGATTTTAAACCTAATTTCAGTAAGCTGTATTCAATGTTTTCATGGTAAACTTGTTCAATAATAATAATGATAATGACTAATATTTATATGATATTTATTGTAGGTGCTTTATAAGGATGGACTCATTTATTCCTCATGACAATTCTAAGTAGTGGGTACTAGTGTGAATCAGTCCCATTTTATGGGACAGGAAGCTAAAGAACACAGGAGCAACTAACTTTCCTGCAGGTACATAAGATAGAAATAATGGAGGTGAGATGCAAACCTCAGTAGGTGGGTTCCACACTCGGACCCTTACTAGTAACTCTTGGGTCAAGGAAAGACTAGAACTGGGCATGGTGGCTCATGCCTGTAATCCCAGGTACCATGGTAGCTGAGGTAAGAGGATTGCAAGTTTGAGGCCACCCTGAGTAACTTAGTGAGACCCTGTCTCAAAATAAAAAAGGCTACAGGTATTGCCCAGTGATAGAATGCTTGCCTAGCATGCATGAAGCCTTGGGCTCATTCTGTAATAAGGGGTGGGATGACGTGAAGATAAGAAAAGCAGCCACAAAGTGCATTGCGAACAAATCAGATATTTCTTACTGATAGTGTATGGGCTTCACCAAAGAAGATTCAGAGACTATAATTCACACGAACATACTCAACCTATAGAGTGAAAAATGGCATCCAGTCACACGGGTCTTTACAAGAGAGGAGTGGAGGGAGACCTCACAGACAGGAGAAGGCCATCTGAAGACGCAACCAATAAAAGGGGTACAGTCATGAACTGAGGAAGGTGGCAGCCAACAGAATCTGGAGGAACTAGAAGCAGTGTCTCCATCAAGGGCTCGGAGGAGTGGTGACCCCCCTGGCCCTTAGATGACAGCCAAATGTTTAAACAGATAGAGTTCAGACCTCAGAACCCAGAGTGGGGATGTCTGACTTTGATTCGTTAATTAAACTTCTAAGTTTTCAAAGGCAGAGGAGTCCCAAAAGGAAGATTAAATGCCTTTTCCTCTTGTAACCCAATGGTAGAGATGAGTAGTTCTTACACTCTTTGGTCTTGGTTCTCTTTTTCTCACTACTGAGGACCCAAGAGCCTGTCTTATGTGGAGTATACCTACAGATAATTGCCATATTTTAGATTAAAACTGAGCTAATTTAAAAATATGTAATTCATATAAAAACAATATTCATCAATTCCTACAAAAATAAGCCTATTACATGTTGACATAAGTGACATATTTTAATGAAAAATCATTATGTTGTTTGAAACAAAAGTCTTAGCAGCTAGAGTGGCATTTCTAGCAAATCCCTTTAAGGGTTTGCTTCATAGAAGAGGGATGGATTCTAATACCTACTTTGCCTTTAGTCTGTTGCAAGGTGTTGCTTTGGTTGAAGTGTATGAAGAAAATCACACACACATACACACACACACACACACACACACACACACACACACACCTGCTTGTGGTAAGGATATGGTCATCAGTGCATTCTCCAAGAAGAGTCCAAGGAGAAATTGCTGTTAACATGGTGGAAGAGTAGTTCATACACCGGCTGGGATTCTTTAGTTATACATGGGACAATCATACAACTCATCATGTAAATGAGTTGCTTTAGTTAGGGAGTAAAAGGGACTCGTTATCTTCCCATTGGGACTGTCTCAAGCAAACAAGGGTGTGGTAAAAGGTGTAGTAAAAGAAACAAAGTGCTGCTGCATTGATTGAAACAAGGGGACTTTGATATAAGGTCCAGGGTACCACATAGAAATGAAGAACAAGAACACAGCCAAGACTTGGCAAAAGACTAACACCAGGAACCCAGAGCCTCACCTCTCCTCTCCTCTCCTCTCCTCTCCTCTCCTCTCCTCTCCTCT